>NC_084851.1:900000-1200000 GCF_033115175.1 Lepus europaeus | reverse complement strand
TGGCTCTGTTAAATAGTTCTGAGTTATGTGAGGATTTTGTGTGCTAACTCTTATGTTCAAGGTTTTTATTTCTGGTTTCCAAGGTAATCTAGTGTGTACTCTACTGTCTCTGTTAAGTTCAGATTGATGAAAAGCATTGTTAAATATCATTATGATTAGACCCGGTCTAAAAGTGTTAGGATCACCCTGTCTAATGAAGGGCTATCATTTCAGGATGTTAAAAAATTCTATTCTAACCAAATACTCTAAGTTCTCTTGGCACCTTTAACAAAGTTGCTAAAAATCAAAGTTCTAAGTTCTCTAAACTTTTGGTATCTCCAAAAGGGCCCCTGGAGATGTCAAAAGATATATCTCTCATCTTACAGAGATAATAACCAATTGGGATGTTTAAAAGTGCTGCCAAGACATAAAATGATTCAACACTCTACTAAAATTCCTCACGACCCACAGGAAATTTTTCAAAAGGGTCAAGGGAATCAAGGTTCCAAAAACATTGGGGACATTTAACCCCTAAACCTCAGATGCTCGTTAGATGGAGAGACCCTCTCACCCGACTCTGGAGAGGGCCTGACCCACTGATGGCATTGGGAAGAGGATTTGGCTGTGTGTTCCCTATAGGGGAGTTGACTCCAATTTGAATAATGGCCAAAAATATTGGGCCTATGCCTGATGCAAGTAACAACCCACCCAGGGAGCAGTTTGCCCCCGAGGGAGATCCCCTTGACTTTCCTCTTCCAGAAACGGACGGAGATCCAGAGGCAGGTGATGATGCAGACACTGTGATCCTGACAAGAAGTGCCTGGCCTGGTGATGGGGGATTTGATGACCCAAACATGATCATCAAAACACTTCAGGAAGGAGCACCCATGGCATTCACAGATGGGGCTAAAGAGGAACTGGAGTAGCCCTCCTAGGGGATAAAATCTTTCGAGTAGTTACCGCCTCTCCATCTCCACAGCATGCTGAGCTAGCAGCTGTATCAAAAATTATTAGTTGTGTTTCAGGACCATTAAATATTTTTTCAGACAGTGCTTATGTAGTTAATGCAGTAACAAAGTTAGGTTCACCATCCTTAATTTCCAAACATTCTACAGTCCATGCCTATTTTGAGCTAGTACAACAAGCCCTATTTCACCGTATTGAGCCCATATTTATTGGCTTTATCAGGGCTCAAACAGGCTTGCCCAGACCCTTATCCAATGGAAATGCAACAGCAGATTCACAATCTTGTTTTTTTGTAACCGGCACCTTAGTGGATCAGGCCAAGAGTTTTCATAACCTATGGCATGTTAATAGTAAAACTTTATCTTTAAAATTTAAAATCCCTATTTGCATTGCAAAAGAAATTGTATGCAATTGTCCCAAATGCATCACTTTCCAACCTGTTAAAACACCCACTGGGGCTAATCCCCGTGGCCTATTTCATTGCCACATATGGCAAATGGATGTCACCCATCACTCTGAGTTTGGTAAATTGGCATGCATCCATGTCACTGTGGATACTTTTTCTGGCATACTCATGGCATCAGCCATGGCCAAGGAAACAGTGACACATGTTAAACAACACTTGTTGCAATGTTTTGCCACCTGGGGCATTCCTAAGTCATAAAAACTGATAATGGGCCAGCATACACTTCTCAAGAAATGAAGCGCTTTGTTCAACAATTTGGTATTACCCACATTACTGGCATTCCCTACAATCCACAAGGACAAGCCATTGTGGAGTGAGCAAATTTATATCTTAAACTATCATATTAAAACAAAAAGGGGGAGTAGGGTCACTCACCCATTCCCCAAGGATATACTTAATTATGCCCTATTTACCATTAATTTTTTAAACAAAATATCAAACAGCAGGACCCCAGCAGAATGTCACATGTTCCGATATGACAGTTTTGATCATCCCTCACAGACAGTCGACAAACAGTCCTCTGCACACTTGGCTGAGAATGATAGTGTTCCAGTCGACACAAAACAAATGATCCTATGGAGGGACCCCCAAGATAACCAATGGAAGGGCCTGTCCCCTTTGCTATGAAGGGCACGAGGTGCAGTTTGTTTTTCTCCACAGGGAGCCTCTCAACTGGTTTGGGCACCAGAGAGAAGGATTCGGCCCAGAGGAGCAACCCTTGGAACTGTCTGCTGAACTGGCTGCAGAGATGGACGAATGAAAAGACTGTTTTGTGCCCTTTTTGATAGCCTTGCTGTTGATCTGCCTTGCTGCAGTTTTGGGAATTATTATTGATTGTGCTTTAGATGTATTTGTTAGAGCTCAAAATGCTTCACGGGTATAAGATATTTGCCTTAATGCTGATGGTGGCGGGTGTTGCCTGCAATGAGAAAGAAGGTGTCTCTTGGGGATTGCTTAGGGCACTTCCCTGGCCTATGCCTCTGTCCAATACCTCAGCTTACTTGCCTGTTATTATTGCTGGAAAGGCAACAGCGCACCAACTTGGTGATCCAACAGGCTATGTTGGCTATCCAGCGGGACGACCCCCATGATGAAACGATTTGGCTCAGCATGCTGGAGCTGTAATCAATGACGGGTAACCACTGGCAAGCACATGGAGTAACCTAAGACAGAACAGGGAGACAAGCCACTCCCTGTTTCCATGACAGGTAAGCCCGAGGTGCATTGCTGGGGACCTAAGACAGGCACACTCTCTTGGTAGAACACTAAAAAGGGAGAGATGTGGGGAGCTACCCCCACATATAGCACTGTCATATGGAATTTTCCATACCTAGCCCTAACCTCGGGTTAAGGCGACCTGTTTACACCAAGACTTGCCTGAGATATGCAGGTGATCTAGACCTCTAACTGCATAACAGGATGTTATTGATGATATCAGTTGTTTGAATTTTATGTAACCTTTTGTTTGTTAGGCTATACTGACTCTGTGTAACCATCTTTGAGCTTGTGGGGCTGTGGGTATATATACTCGTTTCTTGCTGTGCTCAGGGCCGGTGGTTGAAGAGCCTCTCAAGAAGGCAGCCTCCGGTCCCTTGTCGCCAAGCTCCCTACCTTGGCTTGAAGCCTTGAAGGCATTAAACGCTGATGAATGGACCGAGTACTGTGTCTTCGCTTAGTTTGTAGAGTGACCGCCAACATCTTTGTTGGAAAGATGTGCTTCTTGTAAGCAGCAAACAGATGGGTTTTGTTCTTAGTCCATTCAGCCAGTCGGTGTCTTTAAATTGGAGAGTTGAGGCCATTTACATTCAATATGACTATTGATAAGTAGTGACTTTGCCCTGCCGTTTTTCCAAAGATATTTCTATTATATGCTTTGAACTTCCTGAGATCTTTTACTTGTAGGTTTTCTACCTTTACCTTCTTTCATGTTGATGGCTGTGTGTCTGTGTTTCTGTAACAGGTCTTTAAGCATCTTTTGCAGGGCTGGACGAGTGGCGACAAATTCTTTCAGTTTCTGTTTGCTGTGAAAGGTCTTTCTTTCACCTTCATTCACAAATGAGAGCTTTGCAGGATATAATATTCTGGGCTGGCAGTTTTTCTCTCTTAGCACCTGGGCTATGTCTCACCATTCACTCCTAGCTTGTAGGGTTTCTGATGAGAAGTCTGCTGTGAGTCTAATTGGAGATCCTCTGAGAGTAATCTGACATTTCTCTCTTGCACATTTTAGAATCATTTCTTTATGTTTCACTGTGGTGAGTTTGATTACAATGTATTGTATGAGGATCTTTTGGTCATGTTTATTAGGGGTTCTATAAGCTTCCTGTACTAAGATGTCTCTGTCCTTCTCCAATCCTGGGAAATTTTCTGCTAGTATCTCACTAAAAAGGCCTTCTAAATCCTTTCTCTCTCTCTATGACTCTATGAACTCCTAGATCCTGAATATTGTTTCTTTCAATAGTATCCTGTAGATTCCTGACAATATTTTTTAGATTTCTATTTTCCTCTTCTTTGATTTGACTGTATACTTTCCTGTGCTGTATTCTAAGTCCAATATTCTCTCTTCTGCCTCATTCATTCCAGTTTTAATACTCTCAAATGTGTTTGTCATTTGATCTCTTAAATTCTTCATTTCATTTTGATTTCTCTTCAATGTCTCAATTTCATGTTCTACTAATTTCCTCATTTAATTTTATTCTTCCTTAAGATTGCATTTTCATGTGGAAGATTTTCTATCCTATGCTGTATGGATTTCTGTAGTTCCTGAATTAGATTTGATAACTTCTAAATGCTCTTATCATAAATTTTTGAATTACATATTTTGCATTCTTCTGTCTCATCATCTTCATAATCACGTATTTTTTTTACTTTTATTTAATGAATATAAATTTCCAAAGTACAGCTTATGGGTTACAAAGGCTCCATCTCCCAAAACTTCCCTCCCACCCGCAACCTTCCCCTTTCCCGCTCCCTCTCCCCTTCCAATCACATCATGATTCATTTTCAATTCTATTTATATACAGAAGATCAGTTTAGTATATATTAGGTAACGATTTCAACAGTTTGCCCCCATATAGCAACACAAAGTGACAAAAAATACTGTTGGAATACTAGTTATAGCATTAAATAAGAGTGTACAGCACATTAAAGGCAGAGATCCAACATATAATTTTTTAAAAATTAATTAATTTTCTATGCCGTTTCCAATTTAACACCAGGTTTTTTTTTATTTCCAAATATCTTTATATACAGAATCGATTTAGTATATAACTAGTAAAGATCTCATCAGTTTGTACCCACACAGAAACACAAAGTGTAAAAATACTCTTTCAGTACTAGTTATAGCATCACTGCACATTAGACAACACATTAAGGACAGATCCCACATGGGATGTAAGTACACAGTGACTTCTCTTGCTGACTTAACAATTTGACACACCTGTTCATGGCGTCAGTAATCTCCCTAGCCTCTAAGTAATGAGTTGCCAGGGCTATGGAAGCCTTTAGAGTTTGCTGACTTTGATCTTATTCTGATAGGGTCATAGTCAAAGTGGAAGTTCTCTCCTCCATTCAGAGAAAGGTACCTCCTTCTTTGATGGCCCCGTTCTTTCCACTGGGATCTCACTAACAGAGATCTTTCATTTAGATCTTCTTTTTCTTTTTTTCTTTTCCATGGTATCTTGGCTTTCCATGCCTTCAATACTCTCATGGGCTCTTCAGCCAGGTCCGAATGCCTTAAGGGCTGATTCTGAGGCCAGAGTGTTGTTTAGGACATCTGCCAGTCTATGAGTCTGCTGTGTATCCCACTTCCCATGTTGGATCTTTCTCTCCCTTTTTGATTCTATCAGTTAGTATTAGCAGACACTTGTCTTGTTTGTGTGATCCCTTTGTTTCTTAGACCTATCCAGGCATTGAATGTGAACTGAAATTGATCACTTGGACTAGTGAGATGGCATTGGTACATGCCACCTTGATGGGATTGTGTTGGAATCCCCTGGCACATTTCTAGCTCCATCATTTGGGACAAGACTGATTGTGCATGTCCCAAATTGTGCATCTCCTCCCTCTCTTTTTCCACTCTGAAATTTAACAGGGATCACTTTTCAGTTAAAATTTAAACACCTAAGAATAATTGTGTGTTAATTACAGAGTTCAACCACTAGTACTAGAACAATAACAACAACAACAACAAATACTAAAAAGGATAAAGTATTACATTGTACATCTAGAGTCAGGACAAAAGCTGATCAGGTCATTGTTTCTTATACTGTCCATTTCACTTCAACAGGTTTCCCATTTGGTGTTCAGTTGTCACCGATCAGGGAAAACAAATTATATTTGTCTCTTTGGGACTGGCTTAATTCACTCAGCATGATGCTTTCCAGATCCTTCCATCTTGTAGCAAATGACTGGGTTTCATTGTTCCTTACTGCTGTATAGTATTCTATGGAGTACATGTCCCATAATTTCTTTATCCAGTCTACTGTTGATGGGCATTTGGGTTGATTCCAGGTGTTAGATATTGTGAATTGGGCTGCAATAAACATTAATGTGCAGATGGCATTTTATTAGCCAAATTAATTTCCTTTGGGTAAATTCCAAGGAGTGGGATGGCTGGGTTGTATGGTAGGGTTATGTTCAGGTTTCTGAGGAAACTCCAGACTGACTTCCCTATTGGCTTAACCAGTTTGCATTCCCACCAACAGTGTGTTAGTGTCCCTTTTTCCCCACATCCTCTCCAGCATCTATTGTTGGTAGATTTCTGGATGTGAGCCATTCTCGCCGGGGTGAGATGGAACCTCATTGTGGTTTTGATTTGCATTTCTCTGATTGCTAGTGATCTTGAACATTTTTTCATGTGTCTGTTGGCCATTTGGATTTCCTCTTTTGAAAAATATCTATTGAGGTCCTTGGCCCATCTCTTCAGTGGGTTGTTTGTTCTGTTGTTGTGGAGTTTCTTGATTTCTTTGTAGATTCTGGTTATCAACCCTTTATCTGTAGTATAGTTTGCAAATATTTTTCCCATTCTGTCGGTTGTCTCTTCACGTTCCTGACTGTTTCTTTTGAAGTACAGAAACTTCTCAATTTGATGTGATTCCAAATGTTAATTTTGGTTTGACTGACTGTGCTCTTGCGGTCTTTTCCAAGAAGTCTTTGCCTGTACCTATATCTTGCAGGGTTTCTCCAATGCTCTCTAATAATTTGATGGTGTCAGATCGTAAATTTAAGTCTTTAATCCACGTTGAGTGAATTTTTGTGTAAGGTGAAAGTTATGGGTTTTGCTTCAAGCTTCTGCACATGGAAATCCAATTTTCCCAGCACCATTTATTGAATAGGCTGTCCTAATTTCAGGGATTAGTTTTGCATCTTTGATCAAATATAAGTTGGCTGTAGATGTTTGGGTTCATTTCTGGTGTATCTATTCTTTTTTTTTTATTTTTGACAGGCAGAGTGGACAGTGAGAGAGAGAGACAGAGAGAAAGGTCTTCCTTTTTGCCGTTGGTTCACCCTCCAATGGCCGCCGCAGTAGCGCGCTGCGGCCGGCGCACCGCGCTGTTCCGATGGCAGGAGCCAGGTGCTTCTCCTGGTCTCCCATGGGGTGCAGAGCCCAAACACTTGGGCTATCCTCCACTGCACTCCCTGGCCACAGCAGAGAGCTGGCCTGGAAGAGGGGCAACCGGGACAGGATCGGTGCCCTGACCGGGACTAGAACCCGGTGTGCCGGCACCTCAAGGCGGAGGATTAGCCTGTTGAGCCACGGCGCCGGCCTCTGGTGTATCTATTCTGTTCCATTGGTCTATCCATCTGTTTCTGTACCAGTACCATGCTGTTTTGATAACAACTGCCCTGTAGTATGTCCTGAAATCTGATATTGTGATGCCTCGGGCTTTGTTTATGTTGTACAAGATTGCTTTGGCTATTCGAGGTCTTCTGTGTCTCCATATGAATTTCATCATTTTTTCCAGATCTGAGAAGAATGTCTTCGGTATCTTGATTGGTATTACATTGAATGTATAAATTGCTTTTGGGAGAATAGACATTTTGATGATATTGATTCTTCCAATCCATGAGCATGGAAGATTTCTCCATTTTTTGGTATCTTCTTCTATTTCTTTCTGTAAGGTTTTGTAGTTTTCATTGTAGAGATCTTTAACGTCCTTGGTTAAGTTTATTCCAAGGTATTTGATGTTTTTGTAGCTATTGTGAATGGGATTGATCTTAGAAGTTCTTCCTCAGCAATGGCATTGCCTGTGTATACAAAGGCTGTTGATTTTTGTGCATTGATTTTATATCCTGCTATTTTGCCAAACTCCTCCATGAGTTCCAGTAGTCTCTTAGTAGAGTTTTTTGGGTCCCCTAAATAAAGATTCACATCATCTGCAAAGAGGGGTAGTTTGAGTTCTTCTTTCCTGATTTGTATCTCTTTAATTTCTTTTTCTTGCCTAATAGCTCAGGCCAAAACTTCCAGAACTATATTGAAGAGTAGTGGTGAGAGTGGGCATCCCTGTCTGGTACCAGATCTCAGTGGAAATGCTTCCAACTTTTCCCCATTCAATAGGATGTTGGCCGTGGGTTTTTCATATATAGCTTTGATTGTATTGAGGAATGTTCCTTCCATGCCCAGTTTGCTTAGAGTTTTCATCATGAAAGGGTGTTGTATTTTATCAAATGCTTTCTCTGCGTCTATTGAGAGAATCATATGGTTTTTCTTCTGCAGTCTGTTAATGTAGTGTATTACGTTGATTGTTTTGTGGATGTTGAACCATCCCTGCATACCAGGGATAAATCCCACTTGGTCTGAGTGGATGATCTTTCTGATGTGTTGTTGCATTCTATTGGCCAGAATTTTATTGAGTATTTTTGCATCTATGTTCATCAGGGATATTGGTCTGTAATTCTCTTTCAATGCTGCATCTTTTTTTTCGGCTTAGGAATTAAGGTGATGCTGGCTTCATAGAAAGAATTTGGGAGGATTCCCTCTTTTTTGATTGTTCTGAATAGTTTGAGAAGAATTGGAGTTAGTTCTTCCCTAAATGTCTGGTAGAACTCAGCAGTGAATCCATCTGGTCCTGGGCTTTTCTTTGTTGGGAGGGCCTTTATTACTGTTTCAATTTCTGTCTCCTTTATGGGTCTGTTTAGGTTTTCTATGTCTTCCTGGCTCAATTTAGGTAGGTTGTATGTGTCCAAGAATCTGTCCTTTTCTGATAGATTTCCCTGTTTGCTGGCATACAAGTCCTTGTAGTAATCTCTGATGATTCTTTTTATTTCTGTGCTGTCTGTTGTTATGTTTCCTTTTTCATCTCTGATCCTATTGATTTGGGTCTTTTCTCATCTTTTTTTAGTTAGTTGGGCAAATGGGGTGTCAATTTTGTTTATTTTTTCAAAAAACCAGCTCCTCGTTTGGCTGATTTTTTGTACTGTTTTTTTTTTGGATTCAATCCTGTTGATTTCTTCTTTGATTTTAATTATTTCTCTTCTCCTACTGGGTTTGGGTTTGGTTTGCTGCAGATTTTTTAGATCCTTTAGATGACTTGAAAGCTCATGTATTTGGTGCCTCTCCAATTTCTTGATGTAGGCACCTATTGATATAAATTTTCCTCTTAACACTGCTGTTGTTGTATCCCATCGATTTTGGTATGTTGTGCTGTTATCCTCATTTACTTCCAGAAAGTTTTTGATTTCTCTTTTAATTTCTTCTATGACCCATTGTTCATTCAGGAGCATGTTGTTCAATCTCCATGTGTTTGCACGTGCTCTGGGGATTCCCAAGTTGCTAATTTCCAATTTCATTCCTTTGTGGTCTGAGAAGCTGCCTGGTATGATTCTAATTCTTTTGAATTTGCTGAGACTTGCTTTATGGCCTAGTATGTAGTCAATCCTTGAGAAGGTTCCATGTACTGCTGAGAAGAATTTAAAGTCCTTAGATGTAGGATGAAAAGTTCTGTAGATATCTGTTAGATGCATTTGGGCTGTAGTGTCATTTAAATCTACTGTTTCCTTGTTGATCTTCTGTCCTGTTCATCTGTCTGTCTCTGAGAGTTGAGTATTGAAGTCCCCCAGTACTATTGTATTGGGGTCTAAGTCTCCCTTGAAGTCCCTTAACAAGTCTTTTAAATAAGCTGGTGCCCTGTGATTAGGTGCATATACATTGATAATCGTTATATCTTCCTGTTGAATGCGTCCCTTAATCATTAAATAGTGTCCCTCTTTGTTTCACCTAACAAATTTTGTGGTAAAGTTTATGTTGTCCGATATTAAGATGGCTACGCCCGCTCTTTTTTCATTTTTGTTGGCATGGTATGTCTTTTTCCAGCCTTTCACTTTCAGTCTGTATGCTTCATTTTTGGAAAGATGTGTTTCTTGTAAGCAGCAAAAATATGGGTTTTGTTCCTTAACCCAGTCAGCCAGTCGGTGTCTTTTAACTGGACAGTTCAGGCCATTAACATTCAATGTGACTATTGAGAAGGAGTAACTTTGCCCTGTCATTTGCCAAAGATATTTTCTAATATCTGGTTTGAGATTCTTGTGGTCTTTTGCTGTGAGGTTTCCTTCCTTTATCTTCTTTCATATTGGTGACTGTGTTTCTGTGTTTCTGTATGTAACACATCTTTAAGCATCTTTTGCAGGGCTGGACGAGTGGCAACAAATTCTTTCAATTTCTGTTTGCTGTGAAAGGTCTTAATTTCACCTTCATTCACAAATGAGAGCTTTGCAGGATATAATATTCTGGGCTGGCAGTTTTTCTCTCTTACTACCTGGGCTATATCTCGCCATTCTGTCCTCGCTTCTGGGGTTTCTGATGAGAAGTCAGCTGTAAGTCTAATTGGAGATCCTCTGAGAGTAATCTGGTGTTTCTCTCTTGCACATTTTAGGATCTTTTCTTTGTGCTTCACTGTGGTGAGTTTGATTATGACGTGTCATGGTAAGGATCTCTTTTGATCATGTTTATTAGGGTTTCTATGAGCTTCCTGTACTAGGATGTCTCTGTCCTTCTCCAAACCTGGGAAATTTTCTGCTAGTATCTCACTAAAAAGGCCTTCTAATCCTTTCTCCCTCTCCATGCCTTCAGGAACTCCTAGAACCCGAATGTTGGGTTTTTTAATAGTATCCTGTAGATTCCTGACAGTATTTTTTAGATTTCTGATTTCTTCTTCTTTTCTTTGATTTGACTGTTTCCTTTCCTGTTCTCTGTCTTCTAATTCCGATATTCTCTCTTCTTCTTCACCCATTCTGTTTTTAAGGCTCTCTAATGTGTTTGCCATTTGATCTATTTAGTTCTTCATTTCACTGTGATTTTTGGTCACTATCTCAGTTTCCTGTTCTACTAGTTGTTTCATTTCATTTTGATTCCTCCTTAATATTTCATTTTCACAGGAGAGATTTTCTATCTTGTCCATTAAGGATTTCTGTAGTTCAAGAATTTGTTTTTGAGAACTTCTTAATGTTCTTATCATTTTTTTGAGATCTGCTTCTTGCATTTCCTCTATCTCTTCATCTTCATAATCTTGCATTGGCGTGTTTTTCACTTGGGGGCGTCATAGTGTCTTCCTTGCTCTTGTTACCTCAGCTTCTATGTTTGTTGTTTGGCATGTTGGAGATAAATTATGGTGTTCCTTTTTTTTTTGCTGTGGTTTTTTTTTTCTCGTTATACTATGCCTCTAAGTGAGCTGTCTGCTTTGTTGAATCCTTAGGGGCTGTGATGGGTGTGGCCAGAGAGCTATGCTTGATTTTTCAAGTTTAAGGTTGTGTAAAGAGTGACTCTCCCAGATTGCTCACTCACTTGCTCCTTGCTGGCTCCCTCTCTCTCTCTCTCTATCTCTCTCTTTTTTTTTTTACTCAGTTGGGAGTGGAGGTGAGGGTAGTTGAAATCTGTCCTCTGTGAGTATTTGTTTGATCTACCCCTGGGAACACACAAAGAGTTTATGCAGCCCTCAATGTGTTCTCGAGTTTCGCTTAAGTTACTGAGTTTGGCTGCGCTTTACATATGTAAAATCGCTGTGCTCTTTGTTTTGCTTGGTGAGTGAAGGGAGAGGCCTCTGTCCACCCCCTCCCCCCCAATGTCTTGGGTTTCTGAGGTCTTTGTCTTACCCTCCTCGGGTTCCTGCACTGGCGAGATTCTGTGGCTCTGGCTTGTCTCCCGCCACTCGGCTTGTCTCGGTTGGTTTTCCACGCGGTGGGCTCCCTGTAAGTCCTCTGTTTCACATCCACTAGATCCGGAAGTGTTTCCTCTGCAGTTTTTTTCTTGAGTCTTTTCCTGAGGCTACAGTAATTCCACTTTTATGAAATTTTATTTTCCCAAGCTAAGGCGCACGTCCTCACTATCAGCCATCTTGGCTCTGCCCAGCCATAATCTTGTATTGGAGTGTCATGTTCATTTAGGGGCGTCATGATGTCTTCCTTATTCTTGTTTCCTTGGTTTTTGTGTTTGTTGTTTGGCATTTGGAGATATTCTTTGGTTTCTATTCTTTTTTTGCTGTGATGGATCTTCTTGTTATATTATGACTCTTGATTTAGTGGACTGTCTGCTTTTGGTGAATCTCTAGAGGCTTGTGGTGGGTGTGGACAGAGAGCTCTGTTCAGTTTTTCAGGGTTAAGGGTGTGCAAAAGGTGACACACCCAATTTTGGCACGGTAAATCTCTCTCTCTCTCTCTTTGTTTCTCTCTCACTCTTTCTCTCTCTCGCTCATAATTCAGAAGTGAAGTAATTCCACTCAGCCAAGCTCTTCTCCTCAATGGCAATCAGTGCCTGAATGCTAGCCCCAGTGGGTATAATATTCTTATTCTCTATCCCAAGGGGCTCTCAGTCCTCAATGTAAGCTCAGATTCCCCTACAATGTCTCTCATAGGTAGCCAAGGCTACCCAAATTTGTAGTGCTCCCACTGAGACTACTCATGTTTCAGCCACACCGTGAGTTCTCCCCCACTACCTAATTTTTTTCACAGTCCTGGTTCATAAGCTCCACACATTCACTAGGTCTTAGTTTCCTGTTATTACTCTCAACCCAAATCAGGGTTTTTTTTTAAACTTATATTTATTGAATATAAATTTCCAAAGTACAGCTTATGGATTACAATGGTATCCCCCCCAATAACTTCCCTCCCACCCACAATCCTCCCATCTGCCACTCCCTCTCCCCTTCCATTCACATCAAGATTCATTTTCAATTCTCTTTATATACAGAAGTTCAATTTAGTATATATTGAGTAAAGCCTTCAACAGTTTACACCCACACAGAAACACAAAGTGAAACATACTGTTTGAGTACTAGTTATAGCATTAAATCACAATGTGTAGCACATTAAGGACAGAGATCCTACATGAGGAGTAAGTGCACAGTGACTCCTGTTGTTGACTTAACAAATTGACACTCTTGTTTATGGCATCAGTAACCTCCCTAGGCTCTAGTCATGAGTTGCCAAGGCCATGGAAGCCTTTTGAGTTCATCGAATCTGATCATATTTAGACAAGGTCATAACCAAAGTGGAAGTTCTCTCCTCCCTTCAGAGAAAGGTACCTCCTTCTTTGATGACCTGTTCTTTCCACTGGGATCTCACTCACAGAGATCTTTCATTTAGGTCTTCTTCTTTTTTTCTTTTCCATGATAATTTGGCTTTCCATGCCCGAAATATTCTCATGGGCTTTTCAGCCAGATCTGAATGCCTTAAGGGCTGCAGAATCAGGTTTTTTTGCTTGGCTGAAGGCAGCCACTGCCCTGAACTGGGGAGCTCTTCCATATATCCAAAATAGCATCTGCTCTATTGTCTCACAGGCCATTGTAATGTAAGTGGAGAAAGAGAATTGTGTCCATACTGGTCCCTTATATTATATTTTTCTCTGCTCTAGTTAGGCTGGTATACTTTCCCCCATGGGGCTTCAAGTCTCATTCCCTCTAGGCTCTTTCTGCTGTTTTGCCACCAGTGTCTTGGGCTACTGCGGTTTCACCTCACCTCTAATTACAGCACTGGTTGAAGTAGAAGACTCTTGGCAGCTGGGCTCCCAAGTCATGTGTGCCCATGTCCTCCACATAGATCCATCATGTCCTCTAATTCTGGAAGAGTTTCCTCTGCAGTTTTTCCCTAACTCTTCCCTAAGACTACACAATCTCCACTTTTATTAATCTATCTTTTTCTGGACTATCAGTGAGTGTCCTCCCTATTCCACCATCTTGGATCCCATCCTCCTCCATATGATTTTAATTATTGATTTTCTAGATCTGAGAAGAATGTCATTGGCACTTTGATTGAGATCACATTTAATCTATAAATTGCTTTTGGTGGTATGGACATTTTGATTATATTGATTCTTCTAATCCTTGACCATGGAAGATTTTTTTCCATTTTTAAATGTCTTCTGTTTCTTTCATTAATTTTTTAAATCTTTAATTTAATGAATATAAATTTCCAAAGTACAGCTTATGGATTGCAATGGATCCCCCCCCATAACTTCCCTCCCACCTGCAACCCTCCCCTTTCCCGCTCGCTCTCCCATTCCATTCACATCAAGATTCATTTTCAATTCTCTTTATATATATAAAATCAGTTTAGTATATATTAAGTAAAGATTTAAACAGTTTTCCCTCACATAGCAACACAAATTGAAAAATACTGTTGGCGTGCTAGTTATAGCATTAAATAACAGTGTACAGCACATTAATGACAGAGATCCTACATGATATTTTTTTTAAATTGATTAATTTTCTATGTAATTTCCAATTTAACACCAAGGTGTTTTTTTTTTTCATTTTCAATTATCTTTGTATGCAGAAGATCGATTCAGCATATACTAAGTAAAAATTTCATCAGTTTGCACCTGCACATAACCACAAAGTGTAAAAATACTGTTTCAGTACTCTCTATATCATTACTTCACCTTGGACAACCTACTAAGGACAGATCCCACATGGGACGTAAGTACACAGTGACCCTTGATGTTGATTTAACAATTTAACATTCTTGTTTGTGGTGTCAGTTATCTCTTTAGGCTCTAGTCATGAGTTGCCATGGCTATGGAAGCCGTTAGGGTTCACTGACTTTGATCTTATTCCGATAGGGTCATAGTCAAAGTGGAAATTCTATCCTCCCTTCAGAGAAAGGTACCTCCTACCTTGACGGCCCCCTTCTTTCCACTGGGATCTCACTCACAGAGATCTTTCAGTTAGGTCTTCTTCTTCTTTTTTTTTCCAGAGTGTCTTGGCTTTCCATGCCTACAATACTCTCATAGGCTCTTCAGCCAAATCCAAATGCCTTAAGGGCTGATTCTGAGGCCAGAGTGTTATTTAGGACATCTGCCATTCTATGAGTCTGCTGTGGTTCCTGCTTCCCATGTTGGATCATTCTCTCCCTTTTTGATTTTATCAGTTAGTATTAGCAGACACTTGTCTTGTTTGTGTGATCCCTTTGACTCTTAGATCTATCAGTGTGATCAATTGTGAACTGAAATTGATCACATGGAGTAGTGAGATGGCATTGGTACATGCCACCTTGATGGGATTGTATTGGAATCCCCTGGCATGTTTCTAACTCCACCATTTGGGGCAAGTCCGATTGAGCATGTCCCAAATTGTACATCTCCTCCCTCTCTTTTTCTCATTCTTATATTTAACTGGGATCACTTTTCAGTTAAAATTTAAACACCTAAGAATAATTGTGTGTTAATTACAGAGTTCAACCACTAGTACTAGAACAAAAAAATACTAAAATGGATAAAGTATTATATTGTACAACAATAGTCTGCACAAGAGCTGATCAAGTTACTGTTTCTCATAGTGTCCATTTCACTTCCACAGGTTTCCCCTCTGGTGCTCAATCAGTTGTTGCCGATCATCAGAGATATTTGATGTCCTCAATAAATTTATTCTAAGGTATTTAATTCATTTTGGACCTACTGTGAATGGGACTGATCTGGAAATTTTTTTCTCAGTCATGAAAATGTCTGTGTATACAAAGGCTATTGATTTCTCTGTGTTGATTTTATATGCTGCCAATTTAGCAAACTTTTTAGTTCCAATAATATTTTAGTAGAGTCTTTTAGATCCCATTTACATAAAGCATCATTATTTATATGTTGCATCTGTAAATAGGTATAGTTTATCTACATCCTTCCAAATTTGTACCACTTTCATTTCTCTTATCCTACCAAAATGCTCTGGCTAAAACTTCAGGACTATATTGAGTAACATTGTGAGAGTGGGCATCCTTGTCTGGTTCTCGATCTTGGTGAAAATGCTCCCAATTTCCCCCCATGCAATAAGATTCTGGCCATGGGTTTGTCATAGATTGCCTTGATTGTGTTGAGGATGTTCCTTCTATTTGCTTAAGGTTTTCTTTGCTTTTTTAAAGATTCATTTTTGTTTATTTGAAAGACAGAGTTACAGACAGAGGTAGAGACACAGAGAGAGGACTTCTATCTGCTGGTTCACTCCCCAGATGGCCACAATGGCTGGAGCTGTGCTGATCCGAAGCCAGGAGCAGGAGCTTCTTCTGGGTTTCCCACATGGGTGCAGGGCCCCAAGGCATTGGACCCTTGGGATTTCTCAGGCCATAGCAGAGAGCTGGATCAGAAGTGGAGCAGCCGGGACTTGAACTGGTGTCCATATGAGATGCCAGTGCTTCAGGACAATGTTAACCTGCTATGCCACAATGCCTGCCCCTTGCTTGAGGTTTTCATCATGAAAGGATGTTGTATTTTATCTGATGCTTTCTCTGCATCATTTGAGATAATCAGTTTGTTAATGTGATGTATCACATTTATTGATTTGCTAATGTTAAACCATCCTAGGATACCAGGGATAAATCCTACTTGGTCTGGGTGAATGATCTTTCTGATGTATTAGACTTTATTTGATTGCGTTTTGTTGAGGATTTTTGTATTAATATTCATCAGGGATATTGGACCTTAGTTCTTTTTCTCTGTTGTTTCTTTTCCTGGTTTAGCAATTACAGTGATGCTGGCTTATTAGGAGGAGTTTGGGAGGATTCCCTCCCTTTCAATTGTTTTCAATAGCTTGAGAAGAATTGGAATTAGTTCTTTGAATGTCTCGTAAAATTCAGCAGGGAAGCCATCTAGTTCTGGGCTTTTCTTTGTGGGGGAGGGAGTCCACATCTTTGTTAGTCTATTTAGGTATGCTAAGTCTTTATGACTCAATTTTGGTAGATTTATGTGTCCAGGAATATATCTATTGTTTTTAGGTTGCCTGATTTGTTGACATAAAGCTCTTTGTAGTAATTCCTGAAGATTCTTTTTATTTCTGTGGCATCTGCTGTTACATTTGCTTTTCCCATCTCTGATTTTATTGATTTTAGTCTTCTCTCTTTTTTTTGGTTAGTCATGCCAATGATGGAGAAGTTTTGATTTCTATTTTTTTTAAATAGATCATTTGGCTGAACTTTTGTAATATTTTTACTTCAATTTTGTGTATCTTTTCTCTAATTTAATTATTTCTTTCCTCCTAATAATTCTAGGTTTGATTTGTTATTTCTTCCTAGGTCCTTTAGCTGTACTGATAGCTAATTTATTTAGCACCTTCCCAACTTCTTCATTTAGACATCACTTGCTATGAGCTTCTCTCTTAGCACTACCATAAATTTTGATAGGTTGTATTATCTTCATTCACTTCCAGCAACTTTTTGAATTTTTGGTAGATTTCTGCTATTACCAGCTGTTTGTCCAGGAGTATGTTGTTCATTCTTCATGTGCTTGTATATGATCTAGAGATGCTGATTTCCAGATTCATCCCATTTTGGACAGAGAAGATGCATGGTATTTTTTTTCAGGTTTTTTTTAAATTTGTTGATACTTTACGACCTAGTATTGTGGGATGCAAAATCTTATAGATATAAGTTAGATCCATTTATTCCATAGTATCGATTAGCTCTTTTGTTTCTTTGTTGATTTTCTCTCTAGTTGATCTATCTCTTGATCAAAGTGGAGTGTAAGTCCCCCAATGCTACTGTGTTGGAGTGTATTTCTCCTTTTAGATATATTAACATGTGTTTTAATTTGCTGCGCACCATGAGTGCATATGCATTTATTATAGTCACATCTTTCTGTTAAATTGATCTCTTACTCATTACATAGTGTCCTTCCCTATCTCTTTTAACAGGTTTTCTTTTGTTAAAGTCTATTTTGTCTGAAATCATAATGGCTACCCCAGCTGAAATTTGCTTTTCATTAGCATGTGATATCTTTTTCTATCCTTTCACTTTCAGCCCATGTGTATCTTTGTTGATGATGTGTATTTCTTGTGGACAAAAAATAGATGGATATTATTTTTCAATCCATTCAGCCTATTTTTATATTTTAACTGCAGAGTTGAGGCCATTAACATTCAGAGTTACTATTGAAGAGTAACTGCTTGGCACTGCCATTTTTGCATACATATTCTTGTTGTTTACTTTGTATTTCCTTTGTACTTTTACTGGGTGATTTTCTGCATTCATATTATTTTATATTGATGACTATCTTTCTGTATTTCTGTGTGTTGCACATAGTTAAGCATCTTTTGTAAAGCTGAATAAGTGGTAACAAATCTAATTTCTGTTTGTTATGGAAGCAATTTATTTCAACTTCATTCATAAATGAGAACCTTGCAGTGTACAGTATTCTGGGTTGACATTTTTTTTCTCTTGATATTTGGACTGTCTCTCCATTCTTGCCTAGCCTGTAGGATTTCTGATGAGAAGTCAGCCATGAATATACTTAGAGATCCTCTGAAGTAATATTACATTTCACTGAAATACATTTTAGAATCTTTCTCTTATGTTTTATTGTTGAAAGTTTATCCAGAAGAACAGGCCATCAAAGAAGGAGGTACCTTTCTCTGAAGGGAGGAGAGAACTTCCACTTTGACTATGGCCTTGTCTAAATAAGATCAGAGTTGGTGAACTCAAGAGGCTTCCATAGCCTTGGCAGCTCATGACAAGAGCCTCAGGTGATTATTGACATCATAAATAAGAGTGTCAACTGTTAAATCAACATTGGAATCACTGTGCAATCACCCCCCTGTAGGATCTCTGTCCTTAATGTGTTGTACTACGTGAACTAATGGCATAACTAGTACTCAAACAGGACTTTATACTCTGTGTTTCAGTGTGGGTACAAACTGTTGAAATCTTTACTTAGTATATACTAAACTGATCTTCTGTATATAAAGAGAATTGAAAATGAATCTTGAAGAATGGGATGGGAGAGCGAGCGGGGAAGGGGAGGGTTGCAGGTGGGAGGGAATTTATGGGGGAGGAAGCCATTGTAATCCATAAGCTGTACTTTGGAAATTTATATTCATTAAATTAAAGATTAAAAAAATTAATGAAATAAACAGAGAGAGAGTGGAAGATGGGATGGCTAAATGTTGGGAAGGTGGTTATGGAGGGGGAACTACTATCATCCAAAAATTGTACTTTTTCAATTTATATTTATTAAATAAAAGTTAAAAAAAGAGAAAGTTTGTTCACAATGTGTTGCGATGATTTTTCGGGTCATGGCTATTAGGAGTTCTATGTGCTTCCTGGACTTGGATATATGTTTCTATAAATTGGGGAAGATTTCTGTAATTATTTTATTCCTTTTGTTTTCTAATCCATTATCTTATGCATGGCTTTGGGAACTCTAAGACCCATATGTTGGGTTATTAGATTGTATCTCATAAATCACAATGATGTTTTTCATTTTTCTAATTTCATCTCTTTTTTAGTCTGATTGCAACACTTCCAAAGAATTGTATTTCAGCTTGAATATTTTTCTTTCTGCCTCATTGATTCTGTTATTAAGGCTTTCCTTTGCATCCTTTATTTGATTGTTGAATTCTTCATTTCTAATATTTAATTTTGATGTCTCTTTAAATATCAATTTCATGGATGAATTTTCATCATATCTTATAAGGACTTTATAATTTGTGTATTTGTTTCTCATTGCTTTTGAGTAATCCTATGACTAATCTTTTGAATTACTTTTCAGACATTTCATCAATGTCACCATCTTCACATTCTAATATTGAAGTGTTATTTTGTTCCTTTGTGAGTTTCATGTTGCCTTCCTGAATGTTTTTTTCTTGTTTTTGTCTTTAGACTTAGACATATGTTGGAGATACTGCTTGGTTTTGTTTTTGTACCCATGTACAAAATAATTGAAAATGACCCCTCCTTTACACCACATATAAATTTTTCTTTGAATGAATCAAGCATATAAACCTAAGAAGTGAACATAAAAACCTACTATAAAGACATAGGTAGAGACACAATTTAGATTGCTGGATTAGGCCATGGCTTTCCAAGGTGACACTTGATAAGTAGTGACTGGGCCCTGGAATTTTCTCATAAATATTCCTATTGTAAACTTTGGATTTCACTTGTACTTATTTATTTAGTAAATATAAATTTCCAAAATACAGTTTATGGATTACAACATGTTTCTCCCACATACTTTCCTCCCACTCACACCCCTCCCATCTCCCGGTCCCTCTCCCATTCTATTAACATCAAGATTGATTTTCAGTTATTTTATATACAGAAGATCGATTTAGTATATATTAAGTAAAGCCTTCAACAGTTACACCCACACAGAACATAAAGTGTAAAATAATATTTGAGTATTAGTTAAAGCATTCAATGACAATTTATAGCACATTAAGGGCAGAGATCCTAAGATGGCAGATAGTGAGGATATGCACCGATAGTCTGGGAAAATATGGTTTAATAAAAGTGGAATTACTGTAGCCTCAGGAAAAGACTCAAGAAAAAAAAACTGCAGAGGAAATGCTTCTGGACTAGTGGATGTGACACAGAGGACCTACAGGGAGCCTACCACGTGGAAGCCCAGCCGCGGGAACTGAGCCACAGAATTTCACTGGTGCAGGAATGGGAGGTAAGACAAAAACCTCAGAAACCCGAGACATTGTGTGGTCCCAGGAATAGACCAAATGAATACTCACAGAGGCCAGATTTCAACTACCCTCAATTCCGCTCATCTATGCAGAAGTACTTCCCAACTGAGTGAAAAAAAAGAGATATCCAGCAAGGAGCAAGGGAGAGAACAATCTGGGTGAGTCACTTTTTGCACAGCCTTAAACCTGAAGAATCAAACACAGCTCTCTGGCCACACCCATCACAGCCTCTAAGGATCCATCAAGCAGACAGACCACTTAGAGGCATAGTATAGCAAGAAAAAAACACCACAGCAAAAAAAAACATAAATTATCTCCAACATTCCAAACAAAACATGTAGAAACTGAGGTAACAAGAGCAAGGAAGACACTATGATGCCCCCAAATGAACAAGACTCCCAAATCCAAGATTATGAAGATGAAGAGACAGAGGAAATGCAAGAAGTGGATTTCAAAAAATTGAAAAGAACATTAAGAAGTTCTCAAAAACAAATTCTTGAACTACAGAAATCCTTAATGGACAAGATAGAAAATCTCTCCTGTGAAAATGAAATATTAAGGAGGAATCAAAATGAAATGAAACAACTAGTAGAACATGAAACTGTGAGAGTGACAAAAAAACATAATGAAATGAAGAACACAATAGATCAAATGACAAACACATTAGAGAGCCTTAAAACAGAATGGGTGAAGAAGAAGAGAGAATATCAGACATAGAAGACAGAGAGCAGGAAAGGAAACAGGCAAATCAAAGAAAAGAAGAGGAAATCAGAAATCTAAAAAATACTGTAAGGAATCTACAGGATACTATTAAAAACCCAAAATTCAGGTTCTAGGAGTTCCTGAAGGCATGGAGAGGGAGAAAGGATTAGAAGGCCTTTTCAGTGGATACTAGCAGAAAATTTCCCAGGTTTGGAGAAGGACAGAGGCATCCTAGTACAGGAAGCTCATAGAAACCCTAATAAACATGATCAAAAGAGATCCTCACCATGACACGTCGTAATCAAACTCACCACAGTGAAACATAAAGAAAAGATCCTAAAATGTGCAAGAGAGAAACACCAGATTACTCTCAGAGGATCTCCAATTAGACTCACAGCAGACTTCTCATCAGAAACCCTACAAGCGAGGAGAGAATGGTGAGATATAGCCCAGGTACTAAGAGAGAAAATCTGCCAGCCCAGAATATTATATCCTGCAATGCTCTCATTTGTGAATGAAGGTGAAATAAAGACCTTTCACAGGAAACAGAAATTGAAAGAATTTGTCGCCACTCATCCATCCCTGCAAAAGATGCTTAAAGATGTGTTACATACAGAAACACAGAAACACCGTAACCAATATGAAAGAAGATAAGGAAGGAAACCTCACAGCAAAAGATCTCATGAATCTCAAACCGTGTATTAGAAAAAATCTTTGGCACGTGACAGGGCAAAGTTACCCCTTCTCAATAGTCACATTGAATGTAAATGGCCTGAACTGTCCAGTTAAAAGACACCGACCGGCTGATTGGGTTAAGGAACAAAACCCATATTTTTGCTGCTTACAAGAAACACATCTTTCCAACAATGATGCATACAGACTGAAGTGAAAGGCTGAACAAAGACATACCATGCCAACAGAAATGAAAAAGGAGCAGGCGTAGCCATCTTAATATCGGACAACATAAACTTTACCACAAAAACTGTTAGGAGAGACAAAGAGGGGCACTATTTAATGATTAAGGGATCCATTCAACAGGAAGATATAATGATTATCAATGAATATGCACCTAAATACAGGGCATGGGTTTATTTAAAAGACTTGTTAAGGGACTTCAAGGGAGACTTAGACCCCAATACAATAGTACTGGGGGACTTCAATACTCCACTCTCAGAGATAGACAGATCAACAGGACAGAAGATCAACAAGGAGACAGTAGATTTAAATGACACTATAGCCCAAATGGATCTAACAGATATCTACAGAACATTTCACCCTACATCTAAGGACTTTGCATTCTTCTCAGCAGTACATGGAACCTTCTCTAGGATTGACCACATACTAGGCCATAAAGCAAGTCTCAGCAAATTCAAAAGAATTAGAATCATACCAGGCAACTTCTCAGACCACAAAGGAATGAAATTGGAAATTAGCAACTTGGGAATCCCTAGAGCACGTGCAAACACATGGAGGTTGAAGAACATGCTCCTGAATGAACAATGGGTCATAGAAGAAATTAAAAGAGAAATAAAAAATTTTCTGGAAGTAAATGAGGATAACAGCACAACATACCAAAACCGACGGGATACAACAAAAGCAGTGTTAAGAGGAAAGTTTATATCAATAGGTGCCTACATCAAGAAATTGGAAAGGCACCAAATAGATGAGCTTTCAAGTCATCTCAAGGATCTAGAAAATCTGCAGCAAACCAAACCCAAACCCAGTATTAGAACAGAAATAATTAAAATCAAAGAAGAAATCAACAGGATTGAATCCCAAAAAAATTAAAAACATCAGCCAAACAAGGAGCTGGTTTTTTGAAAAAATAAACAAAATTGACACCCCATTGGCCCAACTAACTAAAAAAGAAGAGAAAAGACCCAAATCAATAGGATCAGAGATGAAAAGGGAACCGTAACAACAGACACCACAGAAATAAAAAGAATCATCAGAAATTACTACAAGGACTTGTATGCCAGCAAACAGGGAAATCTATCAGAAAAGAACAGATTCTTTGACACATGCAACCTACCTACATTGAGCCAGGAAGACATAGAAAACCTAAACAGACCCATAAGGGAGACAGAAATTCAAACAGTCATAAAGGCCCTCCCAACAAAGAAAAGGCTAGGACCAGATGGATTCACTGCTGAATTCTACCAGACATTAGAGAAGAACTAACTCCAATTCTTCTCAAACTATTCAGAACAATTGAAAAAGAGGGAATCATCCCAAATTATTTCTATGAAGCCAGCATCACCTTAATTCCTAAGCCAGAAAAAGATGCAGCATTGAAAGAGAATTACAGACCAATATCCCTGATGAACATAGATGCAAAAATCATCAATAAATATATGGCAAATAGAATGCAACAATATATTAGAAAGATCATCCATCAGACTAAGTGGGATTCATCGTTTGCAAAACAATCAATGTGATATACCACATTAACAGACTGCAGAAGAAAACCATATGATTCTCTCAATAGACGCAGAGAAAGCATTTGATAAAATACAACACCCTTTCATAATGAAAACTCTAAGCAAACTGGGCTTGGAAGGAACATTCCTCAATACAATCAAAGCAATATATGAAAAACCCACGGCCAACATCCTATTGAATGGGGAAAAGTTGGAAGCATTTCCGCTGTGATCTGGTACCAGACAGGGATGCCCACTCTCACCACTGCTATTCAACATAGTTCTGGAAGTTTTAGCCAGAGCTATTAGGCAAGAAAAAGAAATTAAAGTGATACAAATTGGGAAGGAAAAACTCAAAATATCTCTCTTCGTAGATGATATAATTCTTTATTCAGCTGATCCAAGAACTCTACTAAGAGACTATTGGAACTCATAGAAGAGTTTGGCAAAGTAGCAGGATATAAAATCAATGCACAAAAATCAACAGCCTTTGTATACACAGGCAATGCCACAGCTGAGGAAGAACTTCTAAGATCAATCCCATTCACAATAGCTACAAAACATTCAAATACCTTGGAATAAACTTAACCAAGGACGTTAAAGATCTCTACGATGAGAGTTACAAAACCTTAAAGAAAGAAATAGAAGGGGATACCAAAAAATGGAGAAATCTTCCATGCTCATGGATTGGAAGAATCAATATCATCAAAATGTCTATTATCCTAAAACAATTTATACATTCAATGTAATACAAATCAAGATACCAAAGGCATTCTCCTGAGATCTGGAAATAATGATGCTGAAATTCATATGGAGACACAGAAGACCTTGTATAGCCAAAGCAATCTTGTACAATGTAAACAAAGATGGAGCCATCACAATACCAGATTTCAGGACATACTACAGGGCAGTTGTTATCCAAACAGCATGGTACTGGTACAGAAAAAGATGGGTAGACCAATGGAACAGAAAATCTACAGCCAACTTATATTATATCAAAGATCCAAAACCAATCCCTGGAATAAGGATAGTCTATTCAATAAATGGTGCTGGGAAAACTGGATTTCCACGTGCAGAAGCTTGAAGCAAGACCCATACCTATCACCTTACACAAAAATTCACTCAACATGGGTTATATTTAAATCTATGACCCGAAACCATCAAATTATTACAAAGCATTGGAGAAACCCTGCAAAATATAGGTACAGGCAAAGACTTCTTGGAAAAGACCCCAGGAGCACAGGCTGTCAAAACCAAAATTAACATTTGGAATCACATCAAATTGAGAAGTTTCTGTACTGCAACAGAAACAGTCAGGAAAGAGAAGAGGCAACCGACAGAAAGGGAAAAAAATATTTGCAAACTATACTACAGATAAAGGGTTGATAACCAGAATTTACAAAGAAATCAAGAAAATCCACAACAACAGAACAAACAACCCACTGAAGATATGGACCAAGGATGTTAATAGACATTTTTCAAAAGAGGAAATCCAAATGGCCAACAGACACATGAAAAAATGTTCAAGATCACTAGCAATCAGGGAAATACAAATCGAAACTACAATGAGGTTTCACCTCACCCCGGTGAGAATGGCTCACATTCAGAAATCTACCAACAACAGATGCAGGAAAAAGGGACACTAACCCAGTGTTGGTGGGAATGCAAACTGGTTAAGCCACTATGGAAGTCAGTCTGGAGATTCCTCAATAACTTGAACATAACCCTACCATACAACCCAGCCATCCCACTCCTTGGAATTTACCCAAAGGAAATTAATTTGGCAAATCAAAAAGCCATCGGCACCTTCATGTTTATTGCAGCTCAACTCACAATAGCTAAGACCTGGAACCAACCCAAATGCCCATCAACAGTAGACTGGATAAGGAAATTATGGGACATGTACTCCATAGAATACTATACAGCAGTAAGAAACAACGAAACCCAGTCATTTGCAACAAGATGGAAGGATCTGGAAAACATCATGCTGAGTGAATTAAGCCAGTCCCAAAGAGACAAATATCATTTGTTTTCCCTGATCGGCAACAACTGAGCACCAAAGGGAAACCTGTGGAAGTGAAATGGACACTAAAAGAAACAATGACCTGATCAGCTCTTGTCCTGACTCTAGATTTACAATGTAATACTTTATCCTTTTTAGTATTTGTTGTTGTGTTGTTGTTGTTGTTCTAGTACTAGTGGTTGAACTCTGTAATTAACACACAATTATTCTTAGGTGTTTAAATTTTAACTGAAAAGTGACTCCTGTTAAATTTCAGAGTGGAAAAAGAGAGGGAGGAGATGTAAAATTTGGGACATGCTCAATCGGTCTTGCCCCAAATGGTGGAGTTAGAAATGTGCCAGGGGATTCCAATACAATCCCATCAAGGTGGCATGTACCAATGCCATCTCACTAGTCCAAGTGATCCTTTTCAGTTCACAGTTGATCACACTGCTACGTCTAAGAGTCAAAGGGATCACACAAACAAGACTAATGTCATCTAAGAGAGAATCAAAAAGGGAGAGAAGGATCCAACATGGGAAATGGGGTACACAGCAGACTGATAGAATGGCAGATGTTCTAAATAACACTCTGGCCTCAGAATCAGCCCTTAAGGCATTTGGATCTGGCTGAGAGCCCATGAGAGTATTGTAGGCATGGAAAGCCAAATTACCATGGAAAAGAAAAAAAGAAGAAGACCTAAATGAAAGATCTCTGTGAGTGAGATCCCAGTGGAAAGAACGGGGCCATCAAAGAAGGAGGTACCTTTCCCTAAGGGAGGAGAGAACTTCCTCTTTGACTATGACCCTATCGGAATAAGATCAAACTCAGCGAACTCTAAAGTTTTCCATAGCCTTGGGAACTCATGACTAGAGCCTAGGGAGATTACAGACTATTACTATAACTAATTCTCCAACAGTATTTTTTTCACTTGTGTTGCTATATGGGGACAAACTGTTGAAATCTTTACTTAATATATCCTCAACAGATCTACTGTATATAAAGAGAATTGAAAATGAATCTTCATGTGAATAGAAGGGGACAGGGAGCGGGAAAGGGGAGTGTTGTGGGTGGGAGGGAAGTTATGGGAGAGGGGAAGCCTTTGTAATCCATGAGCTGCACTTTGGAAATTTATATTCATTAAACAAAAGTTTAAAAAATGAAAAAAATTATGAATCTAAAAAAAATGACAGAGATGCTACATGAGGAGTAAGTGCACAGTGACTCCTGTTATTGACTTAACAATTTGACACTCTTGTTTATGGCGTCAGTAATCTCCCTAGGCTCTAGTCATGAGTTGCCAAAGCTATGGAAGCCTTTTGAGTTCGCCGACTTTGATCTTATTTAGAAAAGGTCATAACCAAAGTGGAAGTTCTCTCCTCCCTTCAGAGAGAGGCGCCTCCTTATTTGATGGCCTCGTTCTTTCCACTGGATCTCACTCGCAGAGATCTTTCAGTTAGGTCTTCTATTTTTTGTTTTTTTTGCAAGAGTGTCTTGGCTTTCCATGCCTACAATACTCTCATGGGCTTTTCTGCCAGATCCGATTGCCTGAATGGCTGATTCTGAGGCCATAGTGCTGTTTAGGACATCTGCCCTTCTATGATTCTGCTGTGTATCCCACTTCCCATGATGTATCGTTCTCTCCCTTTTCGACTATATCAGTTAATATTAGCAGACACTAGTCTTGTTTGTGTGATCCCTTTGACTCTTAGACCTATCAGTGTGATCAATTGTGAACTGAAATGGATCATTGGGACTAGTGAGATGGCATTGGTACACGCCACCTTGATGGGATTGTATTGGTATCCCCAGGCACATTTCTAACTCCACCATTTAGGGCAAGTCTGATTGATCATGTCCCAAAATGTACACCTCCTTTTTGAGAATGGAAATTTTTTTAAACTTTTATTTAATGAATATAAATTTCCAAAGTACATGTAATGGATTACAATGGCTTCTTCCCACCATAACATCCCTCCCACATGCAACCCTCCACTTTCCCACTCCCTCTCCCATTCCATTCACATCAAGATTCATTTTCAATTCTCTTTATATACAGAAGATCAGTTAAGTAATATTAAGTAAAGAATTCAACAGTTTGCTGCCAGATAGCAACTCAAAGTGAAAAAATACCATTGGAGTACTAGTTATCGCATTAAATAACACTGTACAACACATTAAAGACAGAGATCCTAGATGATATTTTTTAAAAATTGATTACTTTTGTATGCAATTTCCAATTTAACACTGTGTTTTTTTCATTTTCAATTATCTTTATACACAGAAGATTGATTCAGTATATGGTTAGTAAAGATTTCATCAGTTTGCAACCAGAGAGAAACACAAAGTGTACAAATACTGTTTTAGTACTGGTTATAGCATTAATTCACATTGGAAAACACATTAAGGACAGATCCCACATTAGACATAAGTACACAATGTCTCCTGTTGTTGATTTAAGAATTTGACACTCTTGTTCATGGCGTCAGTAATCTCCCTAGGCTCTAGTCATGAGTTGCCAAGGCTATGGAAGCCTTTAGGCTGTGATGACATTGATCTTATTCTGATAGGGTCATAGTCAAAGTGGAAGTTCTCTCCTCCCATCAGAGAAAAGTACCTCCAAGAATGGACATTTTGATGATGATATTGATTCTTCCAATCTATGAGCATGGGAGATTTTTCCATTTTTTGGTATCCCCTTCTATTTCTTTCTTTAAGGTTTTGTAATTCTCATCATATAGATCTTTAACATCCTTGGTTAAGTTTATTTCAAGGTATTTGATTGTTTTGTAGCTATTGTGAATGGGATTGATGTTAGAAGTTCTTCCTCAGCTGTGGCATTGCCTGTGTATACAAAGGCTGTTGATTTTTGTGCATTGATTTTATATCCTGCTACTTTGCCAAACTCTTCCATGAGTTCCAATAGTCTCTTAGTAGAGTTCTTGGATCCCTTAAATAAAGAATCATATCATCTGCAAAGAAGGATAGTTTGAGTTCTTCCTTCCCAATTTGTATCACTTTAATTTCTTTTTCTTGCCTAATAGCTCTGGCTAAAACTTCCAGAACTATATTGAATAGCAGTGGTGAGAGTGGGCATCCCTGACTGGTACCAGATCTCAGTGGAAATGCTTCCAATTTTTCCCCATTCAATAGGATGTTGGCCGTGGGTTTTTCATATATTGCTTTGATTGTATTGAGGAATGTTCCTTTTATACCCAGTTTGCTTAGAGTTTTTTCATGTATAACATTGAATTTTATCAAATGCTTTCTCTGCGTCTATTGAGAGAATCATATGGTTTTTCTTCTGCAGTCTGTTAATGTGGTATATCACATTGATTGTTTTGCGAACATTGAACCATCCCTGCATACCAGGGATAAATCCCACTTGGTCTGGTTGGAATATTTTTTCAATGTGTTGTTGCGTTCTATTGGCCAGAATCTTTTTTTTTTAACTTTTATTTAATGAATATAAATTTCCAAAGTACAGTTTATGGGTTACAATGGCTTCCCCCTCCCATAACTTCCCTCCCACCCGCAACCCACCCTTTCCCGCTCCCTTTCCCCTTCCATTCACATAAAGATTCATTTTCAATTCTATTTATATACAGACGATCAGTTTAGTACATATTAGGTAAAGATTTCAACTTTTTGTATTGGCCAGAATCTTGTTGAGGATTTTTGTATCTATGTTCATCAGGGATATTGGTCTGTAATTCTCTTTCAATGCTGCATCTTTTTCTGGCTTAGGAATTAAGGTGATGCTGGCTTCATAGAAATAATTTGGGATGATTCCCTCTTTTTCAATTGTTCTGAATAGTTTGAGAAGAATTGGAGTTAGTTCTTCTTTAAATGTCTGGAAGAATTCAGCAGTGAATCCATCTGGTCCTAGCCTTTTCTTTGTTGGGAAGGCCTTTATGACTGTTTGAATTTCTGTCTCCCTTATGGGTCTGTTTAGGTTTTCTATGTCTTCCTGGCTTAATGTAGGTAGGTTGCATGTGTCAAAGAATCTGTCCTTTTCTGATAGATTTCCCTGTTTGCTGGCATACAAGTCCTTGTAGTAATTTCTGATGATTCTTTTTATTTCTGTGGTGTCTGTTGTTACGGTTCCCTTTTCATCTCTGATCCTATTGATTTGGGTCTTTTCTCTTCTTTTTTAGTTAGTTGGGCCAATGGGGTGTCAATTTTGTTTATTTTTTCAAAAAACCAGCTCCTTGTTTGGCTGATGTTTTTAATTTTTTTGGGATTCAATCCTGTTGATTTCTTCTTTGATTTTAATTATTTCTGTTCTAATACTGGGTTTGGGTTTGGTTTGCTGCAGATTTTCTAGATCCTTGAGATGACTTGAAAGCTCATCTCTTTGGTGCCTTTCCAATTTCTTGATGTAGGCACCTATTGATATAAACTTTCCTCTTAACACTGCTTTTGTTGTATCCCATCGATTTTGGTATGTTGTGCTGTTATGCTCATTTACTTCCAGAAAATTTTTTATTTCTCTTTTAATTTCTTCTATGACCCATTGTTCATTCAGGAGCATGTTGTTCAACCTCCATGTGTTTGCACGTGCTCTAGGGATTCCCAAGTTGCTAATTTCCAATTTCATTCCTTTGTGGTCTGAGAAGCTGCATGGTATGATTCTAATTCTCTTGAATTATGCTGAGACTTGCTTTATGGCCTAGTATGTGGTCAATCCTAGAGAAGGTTCCATGTACTGCTGAGAAGAATGTAAAGTCCTTAGATGTAGGGTGAAATGTTCTGTAGATATCTGTTAGATCCATTTGGGCTATAGTGTCATTTAAATCTACTGTCTCCTTGTTGATCTTCTGTCCTGTTGATCTGTCTATCTCTGAGACTGGAGTATTGAAGTCCCCCAGTACTATTGTATTGGGGTCTAAGTCTCCCTTGAAGTCCCTTAACAAGTCTTTTAAATAAGCTGGTGCCGTGTAATTAGGTGCATATACATTGATAATCGTTATATCTTCCTGTTGAATGGATCCCTTAGTCATTATATAGTGCCCCTCTTTGTCTTTCCTAACAGTTTTTGTGGTAAAGTTTATGTTGTCCGATATTAAGATGGCTACGCCAGCTCTTTATTCATTTCTGTTGGCATGGTATGTCATTTTCCAGCCTTTCACTTTCAGTCTGTATGCTTCATTGTTGGAAAGATGTGTTTCTTGTAAGCAGCAAAAATATGGGTTTTGTTCTTTAACCCAATCAGCCAATCGGTATCTTTTAACTGGATAGTTCAAGACATTAACATTCAATGTGACTATTGAGAAGGGGTAACTTTGCCCTGTCATTTGCCAAAGATTTTTTCTAATATATGGTTTGAGACTCCTGTGATCTTTTGCTGTGAGGTTTCCATCCTTTATCTTCTTTCATGTTGGTGACCGTGTTTCTGTGTTTCTGTATTTAAGACATCTTAAGCATCTTTTGCAGGGCTGGACGAGTGGCGACAAATTCTTTCAGTTTCTGTTGTTCACCTTCATTCACAAATGAGAGCATTGCAGGATATAATATTCTGGGCTGGCAGTTTTTCTCTCTTAGTTCCTGAGCTATATCTCGCCATTTCCTCCTAGCTTGTAGGGTTTCAGATGAGAAGTCAGCCTTGAGTCTAATTGGAGATCCTCTGAGGGTAATCTTGCGTTTCTCTCTTGCGCATTTTAGGATCTTTTCTTTGTGTTTCACTGTGGTTAGTTTGATTACGATGTGTCATGGTGAGGATCTCTTTTGGTAATGTTTATTAGGGGTTGTATGAGCTTCCTGTACTAGGATGTCTCTGTCCTTCTCCAAACCTGGGAAATTTTCTGCTAGTATCCACTGAAAAGGCCTTCTAATCATTTCTCCCTCTCCATGCCTTCAGGAACTCCTAGATCCTGAATGTTGGGTTTCTTAATAGTATCCTGTAGATTCCTTACAGTATTTTTTAGGTTTCTGATTTCTTCTTCTTTTCTTTGATTTGACTGTTTCCTTTCCTGCTCTCTGTCTCTATGTCCGATATTCTCTCTTCTTCTTCACCCATTTTGTTTTTAAGGCTCTCTAATGTGTTTGTCATTTGATCTATTGAGTTCTTCATTTCATTATGGTTTCTTGTCACTCTCACAGTTTCATGTTCTACTAGTTGTTTCATTTCATTTTGATTCCTCCTTAATATTTCATTTTCATGAGAGAGATTTTCTATCTTGTCCATTAAGGATTTCTGTAGTTCAACAATTTGTTTTTGAGAGCTTCTTAATGTTCTTATCAATTTTTTGATATCTGCTTCTTGCATTTCCTCTATCTCTTCATCTTCATAATCTTGGATTAGGGGGTCTTGTTCATTTGGGGGCATCATAGTGTCTTCCTTGCTCTTGTTACCTCGGTTTCTACATGTTTTGTTTGGAATGTTGGAGATAATTTATGTTTTTTTTTTGCTGTGGTGTTTCTTTCTCGTTATACTATGCCTCTAAGTTGGCTGTCTGCTTTGATGGATCCTTAGGGGCTGTGATGGGTGTGGCCAGAGTGCTCTGCTTGATTCTTCAGGTTTAAGGCTGTGCAAAAAGCGACTCACCCAGATTGTTCTCTTCCTTGCTGCTTGCTGGATCGCTCTCTCTCTCTCTCTCTCTCTCTTTTTTTTTTTTTGACTCAGTTGGGATGTAATCCCGAATGGCTGTATGAAATTGAGGGTAGTTGAAATCTGGCCTCTGTGAATATTCGTTTGATCTACCCCTGGGACCACACAAAGAGTTTATGTAGCCTTCAATGTATTCTCAAGTTTCACCAAATTCCGAAGTAACTAAGTTTGTGGCTGCGCTTTAGATATGTAAAATGGCTCCTGCTCTTTGTTTTGCTCCTTGAGTGACAAGAGAGGCCTCTGCTTTTCCCCCACAATGTCTCCGGTTTCTGCTGTCTTTGTCTTACCTCCCTCCCGTTCCTGTGCTGGCGAGATTCTGCAGCTCCTCTCCTGTGGTTGGGTTTCCACGCGGTGGGCTCCCTGTAGGTCCTCTGTTTCACATCCACTAGATCCGGAAGCGTTTCCTCTGCAGTTTTTTTCTTGAGTCTTTTCCTGAGGTTACAGTAATTCCACTTTTATGAAACTTTATTTTCCCAAACTACAGTGCACGTCCTCACTATCTGCCATCTTGGCTCCGCCCCTGATTCTCATTCTTTTGAATTTTTTGAGACTTGCTTTATGGCCTAATATGTAGTCAGTCCTAGAGAAGGTTCTATGTACTGTTGAGAAAAATGCAAATGCTTTCTGTGTAGGATGAAAAGTTCTGTAGATATCTGTTAGATCCATTTGGGCAATAGTGTTTTTTTTATTAATTAATTTATTTATTTTTTATTTTTGACAGGCAGAGTGGACAGTGAGAGACAGAGAGAAAGGTCTTCCTTTTGCCTTTGGTTCACCATCCAATGGCCACCGCTGTAGGTGCGCTGTGGCCGGCGCACCACGCTGATCTGATGGCAGGAGCCAGGTGCTTATCCTGGTCTTCCATGGGGTGCAGGGCCCAAGGACTTGGGCCATCCTCCACTGCACTCCCTGGCCACAGCAGAGAGCTGGGCTGGAAGAGGGGCAACCGGGACAGGATCGGTGCCCAGATCGGGACTAGAACCCGGTGTGCTGGCGCAACAAGGCAGAGGATTAGCCTAGTGAGCCGCGGCGCCGGCGGGCAATAGTGTTTTTGAAATCTGTTGTATCCTTTTGATCTTCTGTATGGTTGATCTATTTCTTTTTTTTTGAACTTTTATTTAATGAATATAAATTTCCAGTGTACAGCTTATGGATTACAATGGCTTCCCCCTCCCATTACATCCCTCCCACCCGCAACCCTCCCCTCTCCCACTCCCTCTCCCCTTCCATGTGCATCAAGATTCATTTTTAATTCTCTTTATATACAGAAGATCAATTTAGTATAAAGATTTCAACAGTTTGCACCCACATAGAAACACAAAGTGAAACATACTGTTTGAGTACTAGTTATAGCATTAAGTCAAAATGTACAGCGCATTAAGGACAGAGATCCCACTTGAAGAGCAAGTGCACAGTGGCTCCTGTTGTTGTCCAAACAAATTGACACTCTAGTTTATGGCGCCAATAACCAACCTAGGCTACCGTCATGAGTTGCCAAGGCTATGGAAGCCTTCCAAGTTTGCCGACTCGGATCATATTTAGAAAAGGTCATAAAAGAGAGAGAGTGAGGATAGTAGCCAATGATCCTAAGAGTGACATTTACCAGGTTTGAACAATTATACAGCATTAAGTGGGGAAGAGGACCATCAGTACACACAGGTTGGGAGTAGAGCCATTGGTGGTAGAGTAGAGGCTATGATTACAAAGGAATGAGGCCCAAGTGTGCTAGACAGGGTCTAGAACAAAGGACAGAGTCATTATTAGAGGAGCTAAGAAAGGTGCTGTCTAAACTACAAGTAAATTTTCTGATTGAGAGGCAAATAGAACCTGACAGAAGGGGCTTGATAATAATCTGGTGGGCTTTAGGCCTTGTAAGTTAAGAGGCCCAGACCTATCTACCTCTTCACATGGGGTACATCCTAAGGGAGGTGTGAACCTCCTAGGGGAAGGCACTCTGTTGACTTTCATTACTTGGCTGGCCTGGGAGGAGAGCTGGCCAGGTAAAGGCAGGTGGCATCTCTAAAAAGAAATTTACAGTTCTGCCTGCAATGTTGCTGACCCTACTTGACTATCCCATCAGCTGCAGTAAGCAAGCCAGCAAGGAGCAAGTGAGTGAGCAATCTGGGAGAGTCACTCTTTACACAGCCTTAAACCTGAATAATCAATCAAAGCTCTCTGGCCACACCAACCACAGCCTCTAAGGACCCATCAAAGCAGACAGCCCACTTAGAGGCATAGTATAACGAGAAAAAAAATCACAGCCAAAAAAAAACATAAATTATCTCCAACATGCCAAACAACAAACGTAGAAGCCGAGGTAACAAGAGCAAGGAAGACACTATGATGCCCCCAAATGAACAAGACCCCCTAATCCAATGTTATGAAGATGAAGAGATAGAGGAAATGCAAGAAGCAGATATCAAAAAATTGATAAGAACATTAAGAAGCTATCAAAAACAAATTGTTGAACTACAGAATTCCTTAATGGACAAGATAGAAAATCTCTCTCGTGAAAATGAAATATTAAGGAGGAATCAAAATGAAATGAAACAACTAGTAGAACATGAAACTGTGATAGTGACAAAAAACCACAATGAAATGAAGAACTCAATAGATCAAATGACAAACACATTAGAGAGCCTTAAAAACAAAATGGGTGAAGCAGAAGAGAGAATATCGGAATTAGAAGACAGAGAACAGGAAAGGAACATCAAATCAAAGAAAAGAAGAAGAAATCAGAAATCTAAAAAATACTGTCAGGAATCTGCAGGACACTCTTAAAAAACCCAACATTCGCGTTCTAGGAATTCCTGAAGGCATGGAGAGGGAGAAACGATTAGAAGGCCTTTTCAGTGGATACTAGCAGAAAATTTCCCAGGTTTGGAGAAGGACAGAGACATCCTAGTACAGGAAGCTCATAGAAACCCTAATAAACATGACCAAAAGAGATCCTCACCATGACACGTCGTATTCAAACTCACCACAGTGAAACACACACACAAAAAAGATTCTAAAAGGTGCAAGAGAGAAACGCCAGATTACTCTCAGAGGATCTCCAATTAGACTCACAGCTGACTTCTCATCAGAAACCCTACAAGCTAGGAGGGAATGGCGAGATATAGCCCAGGTACTAAGAGAAAAAAACTGCCAGCCCAGAATATTATATCCTGCAATGCTCTCATTTATGAATGAAGGTGAAATAAAGACCTTTCAAAGCAAACAGAAATTGAAAGAATTTGTTGCCACTCGTCCAGCCCTGCAAAAGATGCTTAAAGATGTGTTACATACAGAAACACAGAACACGGTCATCAATATTAAAGAAGGTAAAGGAAGGAAACCACACAGCAAAAGATCACAGGAGTCTCAAACCATATATTAGAAAATAACTTTGGCGAATGACGGGGCAAATTTACTCCTTCTCAATAGTCACATTGAATGTTAATGGCCTGAACTGTCCAGTTAAAAGACACTGATTGGCTGATTGCGTTAAAGAACAAAACCCATCTTTTTGCTGCTTACAAGAAACTCATCTTTCCAACAATGATGCATACAGAATGAAAGTGAAAGGCTGGAAAAAGGTATACCATGCCAACAGAAATGAAAAAGGAGCGGGTGTAGCCATCTCAATATCGGACAACATAAACTTTACCACAAAAACTGTTGGGAGAGACAAAGAGGGGCACTATTTAATGATTAAGGAATCCATTCAACAGGAAGATATAATGATTATCAATGTATATGCACCTAAATACATGGCACCAGCTTATTTAAAAGACTTGTTAAGGGGCTTCAAGGGAGACTTAGACCCATTACAATAGTACTGGGGGACTTCAATACTCCAGTCTCAGAGATAGACAGATCAACAGGACAGAAGATCAACAAGGAGACAGTAGATTTAAATGACACTATAGCCCAAATGGATCTAACAGATATCTACAGAACATTTCACCCTACATCTAAGGACTTTACATTCTTCTCAGCAGTACATGGAACCTTCTCTAGGATTAACCACATATTAGGCCATAAGGCAAGTCTCAGCAAATTCAAGAGAATTATAATCATACCATTCAGCTTCTCAGACCACAAAGGAATGAAATTGGAAATTAGCAACTTGGGAACCCCTAGAACACATGCAAACACATGGAGATTGAACAACATGCTCCTAATGCACAATGGGTCATAGAAGAAATTAAAAGAGAAATAAAAAATTTTCTGGAAGTAAATGAGGATAACAGCACAACATACCAAAACCTATGGGGTACAACAAAAGCAGTGTTAAGAGGAAAATTTATATCAATAGGTGCCTACATCAAGAAATTGGAAAGGCACCAAATAGATGAGCTTTCAAGTCATCTCAAGGATCTAGAAAATCTGCAGTAAACCAAACCCAAACCCAGTAGGAGAAGAGAAATAATTAAAATCAGAGAAGAAATCAACAGGATTGAATCCAAAAAAACATTACAAAAAATGAGCCAAACCAGGAGCTGGTTTTTTGAAAAAATAAACAAAATTGACACCCATTGGCCCAACTAACTAAAAAAAGAAGAGACAAAACCCCAATCAATAGAATCAGAGATGAAAATGGAAACGTAACAACAGACACCACAGAAATAAAAATAATCATCAGAAATTACTACAAGGACTTGTATGCCAGGAAACAGGGAAATCTATCAGAAATGGTCAGATTCTGAGACACATACAACCTCCCTAAATTGAGCCTGGAATACACAGAAAACCTAAACAGACCAATAACTGACACAGAAATTGAAACAGTAATAAAGGCCCTCCCAACAAAGAAAAGCCCATGAGCAGATGCATTCACTGCTAAATTCTACCAGACATCTAGAGAAAAACTAACTCCAATTCTTCTCAAACTATTCAAACAATCTAAGAAGAGAGAATCCTCCAAAATTCTTTCTATGAAGCCACCATCACCTCAATTCCTAAGCCAGAAAAAGAGCAGCAGTGAAAGAGAATTACAGACCAATATCCCTGATGAATATAGAGGCAAAAATTCTCAATAAAATTCTGGCCAATAGAATGCAACAACACATCAGAAAGATCATCCACCCAGACCAAGTGGGATTTTTCCCTGGTATGCAGGGATGGTTCAACGTTCGCAAAACTATCAACGTAATACGCTACATTAACATACAGCAGAAGAAAAACCATATGATTCTCTCAATAGATGCAGAGAATGCATTTGATAAAATACAACACCCTTTCATGATGAAAACTCTAAGCAAACTGGGTATAGAAGGAACATTCCTCAATACAATCAAAGCAATATATGGAAAACCCACGGCCAACATCCTATTGAATGGGGAAAAGTTGGAAGCGTTTCCGCTGAGATCTGGTACCAGACAGGGATGCCCACTCTCACCACTGCTCTTCAATATAGTTCTGGAAGTTTTAGCCAGAGCTATTAGGCAAGAAAAAGAAATTAAAGGGATACAAATTGGGAAGGAAGAACTCAAACTATCCCTCTTTGCAGATGATATGATTCTTTATTTAGGGGACACAAAGAACTCTACTTAGAGACTATTGGAACTCATGGAAGAGTTTGGCAAACTAGCAGGATATAAAATCAATGCACAAAAATCAACAGCCTTTGTATACACGGGCAATGCCATGGCTGAGGAAGAACTTCTAAGATCAATCCCATTCACAATAGCTACAAATACAATCAAATACCTTGGAATAAACTTCGCCAAGGACGTTAAAGATCTCTACGATGAAAACTACAAAACCTTACAGAAAGAAATAGAAGAGGATACCAAAAAATGGAGAAATCTTCAATGCTCATGGATTGGAAGAATCAATATCATCAAAATGTCCATTCTCCCAAAAGCAATTTACACATAATGCAATACCAATCAAGATACCGAAGACCTTTTTCTCAGATCTGGAAAAAAATGATGCTGAAATTCATATGGAGACACAGAAGACCTCGAATAGCCAAAGCAATCTTGTACAACATAAACAAAGCCGGAGGCATCACAATACCAGATTTCAGGACATACTACAGGGCAGTTGTTATCCAAACAGCATGGTACTGGTACAGAAACAGATGGATAGACCAATGGAACAGAATAGAAACACCAGAAATCAATCCAAACTTCTACAGCCAACTTATATTTGATCAAAGATCCAAACTAACCCCTGGAATAAGGACAGTCTATTCAATAAATGGTGCTGGGAAAATTGGATTTCCACCTGCAGAATCATGAAGCAAGATCCCTACCTTGCACCTTACACAAAAATTCACTCAACATGGATTAAAGACTTAAATCTATGACCCAAAACCATCAAATTATTAGAGAGCATTGGAGAAACCCTGCAAGATATAGGTACAGGCAAAGACTTCTTAGAAAAGACCCCAGGAGCACAGGTAGTTAAAACCAAAATTAACATTTGGGATTGCATCAAATTGAGAAGTTTCTGTACTTCAAAAGAAACAGTCAGGAAAGTGAAGAGGCAACCGACAGAATGGGAAAAAATATTTGCAAACTATATACAGATAAAGGGTTGATGACCAGAATCTACAAAGAAATCAAGAAAATACACAACAACAGAACAAACAACCCACTTGAGAGATGGGCTAAGGACCTCAATAGATATTTTTTGAAAGAGGAAATCCAAATGGCCAACAGACACATGAAAAAATGTTCAAGATCACTAGCAATCAGAGAAATGCAAATCAAAACCACAATTAGGTTTCACCTCACCCTTGTGAGAATGGCTCACATTCAGAAATCTACCAACAATAGATGCTTGAAAGGATGTGGGGAAAAAGGACACTAATCCACTGTTGGTGGGAATGCAAACTGGTTAAGCCACTATGGAAGTCTGTCTGGAGATTCCTCAGAAACCTGAATATAACCCTACCATATAACCCAGCCATCCCACTCCTTGGAATTTACCCAAAGGAAATTAATTTGGCTAATAAAAAAGCCATCTGCACATTAATGTTTATTGCAGCTCAATTCACAATATCTAACACCTGGAATCAACCCAAATGCCCATCAACAGTAGACTGGATAAAGTAATTATGGGATATGTACTCCATAGAATACTATACAGCAGTAAAAACAATGAAACCAAGTCATTTGCATCAAGTGGAGGAATCTGGAAAACATCATGCTGAGTGAATTAAGCCAGTCTTAAAGAGACAAATCTCATTTGTTTTCCCTGATCGGTGACAACTGAGCACCAAAGGGGAAACCTGTGGAAGTGAAATGGACACTATAGGAAACTATGACCTGATCAGCTCTTGTCCTGACTCTAGATGTACAATGTAATACTTTATCCTTTTTAGTATTTGTTATTGTTGTTGTTCTAGTACTAGTGGTTGAACTCTGTGATTAACACACAATTATTCTTAGGTGTTTAAATTTTAACTGAAATGTGATCCCTCTTAAATATAAGAGTGAGAATAAGAGAGGGAGGAGATGTAAAATTTGGGACATGCTCAATCGGTCTTGCCCCAAATGGTGGAGTTAGAAATGTGCCAGGGGATTCCAATACAATCCCATCGATGTGGCATGTACCAATACCATCTCACTAGTCCAAGTGATCAATTTCAGTTCACAATTGATGGCTCTGATAGGTCTAAGAGTCAAAGAGATCATACAAACAAGACAAGTGTCTGCTAATACTAACTGATAGAATCAAAAAGGGAGAGAAAGATCCAAAATGGGAAGTGGGATACACAGCAGACTCATACAATGGCAGATGTCCTAAACAACACTCTGGCCTCAGAATCAGCCCTTAAGGCATTCGGATCTGGCTGAAGAGTCCATGAGAGTATTATAGGCGTGGAAAGCCAAGATACCATGGAAAAGAAAAAAAAAGAAGAAGATCTAAATGAAAGATCTCTGTGAGTTAGATCCCAGTGGAAAGAACAGGGCCCTCAAAGAAGTAGGTACCTTTCTCTGAATGGAGGAATGAACTTCCACTTTGAGTATGACCCTATCGGAATAAGATCAAAGTTGGTGAACTCTAAAGGCTTCCATAGCCCTGACTAGAGCCTAGGGAGATTACTGACGCTTTGAACAGGAGTGTCAAATTGCTAAATCAGCAACAGAAGTCACTGTGTACTTACACCCCATGTGGGACCTGTCCTTAATGTGTTGTCTAATGCTCAGTTATGCTATAACTAGTACTAAAACAGTATTTTTACACTTTGTGTTTCTATGTGGGTACAAACTGATGAGATCTTTACTAATTATATACTGAATTGATCTTCTGTATATAAAGAGAATTGGAAAAAAAAGCTGGTGTTAAATTGGAAATGGCATAGAAAATTAATTAACTTTTAAAAAAAATTATGTAGGATCTCTGTACACTCTTATTTAATGCTATAACTAGTACTCCAACAGTTTCACTTTGTGTTGCTATATGGGGGCAAACTGTTGAAATCGTTACCTAATATATACTAAACTGATTTTCTGTATAAAAGAGAATTGAAAATGAATCACGATGTGATTGGAAGGGGAGAGGGAGCGGGAAAGGGGATGGTTGCGGGTGGGAGGGAAGTTTTGCGAGGGGGAAGCCATTGTAACCCATAAGCTATACTTTGGAAATTTATATTCATTAAATAAAAGTTTAATAAAAAAAAGAAATTACTATAAGGACTTGTATGCCAGCAAACGGAAATCTATCAGAAATGGACAGATTCTTGGACACATACAACCTACCTAAGTTGAGCCAGGAAGACATAGAAAACCTAAACAGACCCATAACTGACAAAGAAATTGAAACAGTAATAAAGGCCCTCCCAACAAAGAAAATCCCAGGACCAGATGGATTTACTGCTGAATTCTACCAGACATTTAAAATATAACTAATTCCAATTCTTCTCAAACAATTCAGAACAATCGAAAAAGAGGGAGTCCTCCAAAATTCTTCCTATGAAACCAGCATCACCTTCATTCCTAAGCTGGAAAAAAAATGCAGCATTGAAACCGAATTACAGACTATGGCGGTGGCAGCGGCGGTGGCGGCGGCGATTGTGTGGCCCGGCTCGCCCTAGGCGACAGCGCCTAGAGAGGTTGATCATGGGAGAAGCGCCAGGTGGAGCCGTGGATCGCCAGCTGAGGCAAGGCCTCAGGAAAAGACTCAAGAAAAAAAGTACAGAGGAAACGCTTCCAGATCTAGTGGATGTGACACAGAGGACCGACAAGGAGCCCACCGCGTGGAAAACTGACCACGGGAGATGAGCCACAGAATCTCCCCAGCACGGGAACCAATGGGAGGTAAGACAAAAGCCCCAGAAACGCGAGACATTAGTGGGGAAAGGCAGAGGCCCCATCTCCACTTGAGCAAAACAGAGAGTAGACACCATTTTACATATGTAAAGCGACAATGAGTACACAAACTAAGCAACTTTGGGTCTAAGGTGAAACTGGAGAACACATTGAGGGCTGCGTAAACTCTGTGTGTGGTCCCAGGGGTAGTTCAAACGAATATTCACAGAGGCCAGATTTCAACTACCCTCAATTCCACTCAGCCATTCGGAAATATTTCCCAACTGAGTCAAAAAAAAAAAATAGAGACAGAGAGAGAGAGAGAGATCCAGCATGGAGCAAGGAGAGTCACTTTTTGCACAGCCTTAAACCTGAAGAATCAAGCAGAGCTCTCTGGCCACACCCATCAGGCCTCTAAGGATCCATCAAAGCAGACAGCCCAGTTAGAGGCATAGTATAACAAGAAAAAAACACCACAGCAAAAAAAAAAAAAACATAAATTATCTCCAACATGCCAAACAACAAACGTAGAAGCCGAGGTAACAAGAGCAAGGAAGACACTATGATGCCCCCAAATGAACAAGACCCCCTAATCCAAGATTATGAAGATGAAGAGATAGAGGAAATGCAAGAAGCAGATATCAAAAAATTGATAAGAACATTAAGAAGCTCTCAAAAACAAATTGTTGAACTACAGAATTCCTTAATGGACAAGATAGAAAATCTCTCTTGTGAAAATGAAATATTAAGGAGGAATCAAAATGAAATGAAACAACTAGTAGAACATGAAACTGTGAGAGTGACAAGAAACCATAATGAAATGAAGAACTCAATAGATCAAATGACAAACACATTAGAGAGCCTTAAAAACAGAATGGGTGAAGCAGAAGAGAGAATATTGGACATAGAAGACAGAGAACAGGAAAGGAAACAGGCAAATCAAAGAAAAGAAGAAGAAATCAGAAACCTAAAAAATACTGTCAGGAATCTACAGGATACTATTAAAAAACCCAACATTCGGGTTCTAGGAGTTCCTGAAGGCATGGAGAGGGAGAAAGGATTAGAAGGCCTTTTCAGTGGATACTAGCAGAAAATTTCCCAGGTTTGGAGAAGGAAAGAGACATCCTGGTACAGGAAGCTCATAGAACCCCTAATAAACATTACCAAAAGAGAGCCTCACCATGACACGTCGTAATCAAACTAACCACAGTGAAACACAAAGAAAAGATCCTAAAATGCGCAAGAGAGAAACGACAGATTACTCTCAGAGGATCTCCAATTAGACTTACAGCAGACTTCTCATCAGAAACCCTACAAGCTAGGAGGGAATGGCGAGATATAGCCCAGGTACTAAGAGAGAAAAACTGCCAGCCCAGAATATTATATCCTGCAAAGCTCTCATTTGTGAATGAAGGTGAAAAAAGACCTTTCACACCAAACAGAAATTGAAAGAATTTGTTGCCACTCGTCCAGCCCTGCAAAAGATGCTTAAAGATGTGTTACATACAGAAACACAGAAACACGGTCACCAATATGATGGAAGGTAAAGGAAGGAAACCTCACAGCAAAAGATCACAGGAGTCTCAAACCATATATTAGAAAAAATCTTTGGCACGTGACAGGGCAAAGTTACCCCTTCTCAATAGTCACATTGAATGTTAATGGCCTGAACTGTCCAGTTAAAAGACACCGACTGGCTGATTGGGTTAAGGAACAAAACCCATATTTTTGGTGCTTACAAGAAACTCATCTTTCCAACAATGATGCATACAGAATGAAAGTGAAATGCTGGAAAAAGATATACCATGCCAACAGAAATGAAAAAAGAGCGGGCGTAGCCATCTTAATATCGGACAACATAAACTTTACCACACAAACGGTCAGGAGAGACAAAGAGGGGCACAAATTAATGATTAAGGAATGCATTCAACAGGAAGATATAATGATTATCAATGTATATGCACCTAAATACATGGCACCAGCTTATTTAAAAGACTTGTTAAGGGACTTCAAGGGAGACTTAGACCCCAATACATAGTACTGGGGGACTTCAATACTCCAGTCTCAGAGATAGACAGATCAACAGGACAGAAGATGAACAAGGAGACAGTAGATTTAAATGAAACTATAGCCCAAATGGATCTAACAGATATCTACAGAACATTTCACCCTACATCTAAGGACTTTACATTCTTCTTTTTTTTTTTTATTAAACTTTTATTTAATGAATATAAATTTCCAAAGTATAGCTTGTGGGTTACAATGGCTTCCCCCTCCCATAACTTCCCTCCCGCCCGCAACCCTCCCCCCTCCCGCTCCCTTTCCCCTTCCATTCATCGTAAGATTCATTTTCAATTCTCTTTGTATACAGAAGATCAATTAGTATATATTAGGTAAAGGTTTCAACATTTTGCCCATATAGAAACATAAAGTGAAAAACTACATTGGATTACTAATTATAGCATTAAATAGCAATGTACAGCACATTAAGACAGAGATCCTACATAATTTTTTTTTTCAAAAGTAATTAATTTTCTATGCCATTTCCATTTTAACACCAGGTTGTTTTTTTTTCATTCCAATTCTCTTTATATACAGAAGATCACTTCAGTATATAATTAGCAAAGACCTCATCAGTCTGCGCCCACACAGAAACGCAAAGTATAAAAATACTGTTTCAGTACCAGTCATAGCATCACTTGGCTTGAGACGACAAATTAGGGACAGATCGTGCATGGGGTGTAAGTACACAGTGACTCCTGTTGCTCACTTAACAATTTGACACTCCTGTTCATGGCGTCAGTAATCTCCCTAGGCTCTAGTCATGAGTGCCAGGCTATGGAAGCCTTTAGAGTTCGCTGACTTTGGTCTTATTCCGATAGGGTCATAGTCAAAGTGGAGTTCTCTCCTCCCTTCGAGAAGGTTATCTCCTTCTTTGATGGCCCCGTTCTTTCCACTGGGATCTCACTCACAGAGATCATTCATTTAGGTCTTTTTTTTTTTCTCCATGATATCTTGGCTTTCCATGCCTGCTATACTCTCATGGGCTCTTCAGCCAGATCTGAATGCCTTGAGGGCTGATTCTGAGGCCGAGTGTTGTTTAGGACATCTGCCATCCTATGAGTCTGCTGTGTATCCCACTTCCCATGTTGGATCTTTCTCTCCCTTTTTGATTCTATCAGTTAGTATTAGCAGATACTTGTCTTGTTTGTGTGATCTCTTTGACTCTTAGACCTATCAGAGCTATCAATTGTGAGCTGAAATTGATCACTTGGACTAGTGCGATGGCATTGGTACATGCCATCTTGATGGAATTGTGTTGGAATCCCCTGCACATTTCTAACTCCACCATTTGCGGCCAGTCCGATTGAGCATGTCCAAATTGTTCATCTCCTCCCTCTCTTTTTCCACTCTTAGATTTAACAGGGATCACTTTTCAGTTAAAATTTAAACACCTGAGAATAATTGTGTGTTAATTACTGAGTTCAACCAATAGTACTAGAACAACAACAACAAATACTAAAAAGGATAAAGTATTACATTGTACATCTAAAGTCAGGACAGGAGCTGATCAGTTCATTGTTGCTTATAGTGTCCATTTCACTTAACAGGTTTCCTCTTTGGCGCTCAGTTGTCATCGATCAGGGAAAACAAATGATATTTGTCTCTTTAGGACTGGCTTAATTCACTCAGCATGATGTTTTCCAGATTCCTCCATCTTGTTGCAAATGACTGGGTTTCGTTGTTTCTTACTGCTGTATAGTATTCTATGGAGTACATGTCCCATAATTTCTTTATCCAGTCTACTGTTGATGGGCATTTGGGTTGTTCCAGGTCTTAGCTATTGTGAATTGAGCTGCAATAAACATTAATGTGCAGATGGCTTTTTTATTAGCCAAATTAATTTCCTTTGGGTAAATTCCAAGGAGTGGGATGGCTGGGTTGTATGGTAGGGTTATGTTCAGGTTTCTGAGGAATCTCCAGACAGACTTCCATAGTGGCTTAACCAGTTTGCATTCCCACCAACAGTGGGTTAGTGTCCCTTTTTCCCCACATCCTCTCCAGCATCTGTTGTTGGTAGATTTCTGATGTGAGCTATTCTCACAGGGTGAGATGAACCTCATTGTGGTTTTGATTTGCATTTCTCTGATTGCTAGTGATCTTGAACATTTTTTCATGTGTCTGTTGGCCATTTGGTTTCCTCTTTCGAAAAATGTCTATTGAGGTCCTTGGCCCATTCTCTAAGTGGGTTGTTTGTTTTGTTGTTGTGGATTTTCTTGATTTCTTTGTAGATTCTGGTTATCAATCCTTTATCTGTAGTATAGTTTGCGAATATTTTTTCCCATTCTGTTGGTTGCCTCTTCACTTTCCTGACTGTTTCTTTTGAAGTACAGAAACTTCTCAATTTGATGCAATCCCAAATGTTAATTTTGGCTTTGACTGCCTGTGCTGCTGGGGTCTTTTCAAGAAGTCTTTGCCTGTGCCTATATCTTGCAGGGTTTCTCCAATGCTCTCTAATAATTTGATGGTTTCGGGTCGTAGATTTAAGTCTTTAATCCATGTTGAGTGAATTTTTGTGTAAGGTGATAGGTATGGGTCTTGCTTCAAGCTTCTGCATGTGGAAATCCAATTTTCCCAGCACCATTTATTGAATAGACTGTCCTTATTCCAGGGATTAGATTTGGATCTTTGGTCAAATATAAGTTGGCTGTAGAGTGTTTGGATTGATTTCTGGTGTTTCTATTCTGTTCCATTGGTCTATCCATCTGTTTCTGTACCAGTACCATGCTGTTTGGATAACAACTGCCCTGTAGTATGTCCTAAAGTCAGGTATTGTGATTCCTCCGGCTTTGTTTTTGTTGTACAGGATTGCTTTGGCTATTCGAGGTCTTCTGTGTCTCCATATGAATTTCAGCATCATTTTTTCTATATCTGAGAAGAAGGTCTTCGGTATCTTGATGGTATTGCATTGAATGTATAAATTGCTTTTGGGAGGATAGACATTTTGATGATATTGATTCTTCCAATCCATGAGCATGGAAGATTTCTCCATTTTTTGGTATCCTCTTCTATTTCCTTCTTTAAGGTTTTGTAGTTTTCATCGTAGAGATCTTTAACGTCCTTCGTTAAGTTTATTCCAAGGTATTTGATTGTTTTTGTAGCTATTGTGAATGGGATTGATCTTAGAAGTTCTTCCTCAGCTGTGGCATTGCCTGTGTATACAAAGGCTGTTGATTTTTGTGCATTGATTTTATATCCTGCTACTTTGCCAAACTCTTCGATGAGTTCCAGCAGTCTCTTAGTAGAGTTCTTTGGGTCCCCTAAATAAAGAATCATATCATCTGCAAAGAGGGATAGTTTGAGTTCGTCCTTCCCGATTTGTATCCCTTTAATTTCTTTTTCTTGCCTAATAGCTCAGGCCAAAACTTCCAGAATTATATTGAATAGCAGTGGTGAGAGAGGGCATCCCTGTCTGGTACCAGATTTCAGTGGAAATGCTTCCAACTTTTCCCCATTCAATAGGATGTTGGCCGTGGGTTTTTCATATATTGCTTTGATTGTATTAAGGAATGTTCCTTCATACCCAGTTTGCTTAGAGTTTTCTTCATGAAAGGGTGTTGTATTTTATCAAATGCTTTCTCTGCGTCTATTGAGAGAATCATATGGTTTTTCTTCTGCAGTCTGTTAATGTAGTGTATTACGTTGATTGTTTTGCGAATGTTGAACCATCCCTGCATACCGGGATGAATCCCAGTTGGTCTGGGTGGATGATCTTTCTGATATGTTGTTGCATTCTATTGGCCAGAATTTTATTTAGATTTTTGCATCTATGTTCATCAGGGATATTGGTCTGTAATTCTCTTTCAATGTTGCGTCTCTTTCTGGCTTAGGAATTAAGGTGATGGTGGCTTCATAGAAGGAATTTTGGAGGATTCCCTCTTTTTCGATTGCTCTGAATAGTTTGAGAAGAATTGGAGTTAGTTCTTCTCTAAATGTCTGGTAAACTCAGCAGTGAATCATCTGTCCTGGGCTTTTCTTTGTTGGGAGGGCCTTTATTACTGTTTCAATTTCTGTGTCAGTTATTGGTCTGTTTAGGTTTTCTATGTCTTCCAGGCTCAATTTAGGGAGGTTGTATGTGTCCAAGAATCTGTCCATTTCTGATAGATTTCCCTGTTTGCTGGCATACAAGTCCTTGTAGTAATTTCTGATGATTCTTTTTATTTCTGTGGCGTCTGTTGTTACGTTTCCCATTTCATCTCTGATCCTATTGATTTGGGTCTTTTCTCTTCTTTTTTTAGTTAGTTGGCCAATGGGGTGTCAATTTTGTTTATTTTTTCAAAAAACCAGCTCCTCGTTTGGCTGATTTTTTGTAATGTTTTTTTGGATTCAATCCTGTTGATTTCTTCTCTGATTTTAATTATTTCTCTTCTCCTACTGGGTTTGGGTTTGGTTTGCTGCAGATTTTCTAGATCCTTGAGATGACTTGAAAGCTCGTCTATTTGGTGCCTTTCCAATTTCTTGATGTAGGCACCTATTGATATAAATTTTCCTCTTAACACTGCTTTTCTTGTATCCCATCGGTTTTGGTATGTTGTGCTGTTATCCTCATTTACTTCCAGAAAATTTTTGATTTCTCTTTTAATTTCTTCTATGACCCGTTGTTCATTCAGGAGCATATTGTTCAATCTCCATGTGTTTACACGTGCTCTAGGGATTCCTGAGTTGCCAATTTCCAATTTCATTCCTTTGTGGTCTGAGAAGCTGCATGGTATGATTCTAATTCTTTGAATTTGCTGAGACTTGCTTTATGGCCTAGTATGTGGTCAATCCTAGAGAGGGTTCCATGTACTGCTGAGAAGAATGTAAAGTCCTTAGATGTAGGATGAAATGTTCTGTAGATGTCTGTTAGATCCATTTGGGCTATAGTGTCATTTAAATCTACTGTCTCCTTGTTGATCTTCTGTCCTGTTGATCTGTCTATCTCTGAGAGTGGAGTATTGAAGTCCCCCAGTACTATTGTAATGGGGTCTAAGTCTCCCTTTAAGTCCCTTAACAAGTCTTTTAAATAAGCTGGTGCCATGTAATTAGGTGCATATACGTTGATAATCGTTATATCTTCTTGTTGAATGGATCCCTTAATCATTATATAGTGCCCCTCTTTGTCTCTCCTAACAGTTTTTGTGGTAAAGTTTATGTTGTCCGATATTAAGATGGCTACGCCCGCTCTCTTTTCATTTCTGTTGGCGTGGTATATCTTTTTCCAGCCTTTCACTCTCAGCTTGTATGGATCATTGTTGGATAGATGGGTTTCTTGTAAGCAGCAAAAGGATGGGTTTTGTTCCTTAATCCAATCAGCCAATCGGTGTCTTTTAACTGGACAATTCAAGCCATTAACATTCAATGTGACTATTGAGAAGGAGTAACTTTGCCCTGCCATTTGCCAAAGATATTTTCTAATACCTGGTTTGAGATTCCTGTGATCTTTTGCTGTGAGGTTTCCTTCCTTTACCTTCTTTCATATTGGTGACCGTGTTTCTGTGTTTCTGTATGTAACACGTCTTTAAGCATCTTTTGCAGGGCTGGACGAGTGGCGACAAATTCTTTCAATTTCTGTTTGCTGTGAAAGGTCTTAATTTCACCTTCATTCACAAATGAGAGCTTTGCAGGATATAATATTCTGGGCTGGCAGTTTTTCTCTCTTAGTACCTGGGCTATATCTCGCCATTCTCTCCTGGCTTGTAGGGTTTCTGATGAGAAATCAGCTGTAAGTCTAATTGGAGATCCTCTGAGAGTAATCTGTCGTTTCTCTCTTGCACATTTTAGGATCTTTTCTTTGTGTTTCACTGTGGTTAGTTTGATTACGACGTGTCGTGGTGAGGATCTCTTTTGATCATGTTTATTAGGGGTTCTCTGAGCTTCCTGTACTAGGATGTCTCTGTCCTTCTCCAAACTTGGGAAATTTTCTGCTAGTATCTCACTAAAAAGGCCTTCTAATCCTTTCTCCCTTTCCATGCCTTCAGGAACTCCTAGAACCCGAATGTTGGGTTTTTTAATAGTATCCTGTAGATTCCTGACAGTATTTTTTATATTTCTGATTTCTTCTTCTTTTCTTTGATTTGACTGTTTCCTTTCCTGTTCTCTGTCTTCTAATTCCGATATTCTCTCCTCTGCTTCATCCATTCTGTTTTTAAGGCTCTCTAATGTGTTTGCCATTTGATCTATTGAGTTCTTCATTTCATTGAGGTTTTTTTTCACTATCGCAATTTCCTGTTCCACTAGTTGTTTCATTTCATTTTGATTCCTCCTTAATATTTCATTTTCACGGGAGAGATTTTCTATCTTGTCCATTAAGGATTTCTGTAGTTCAAGAATTTGTTTTTGAGAACTTCTTAATGTTCTTGTGAATTTTTTGAAATCTGCTTCTTGCATTTGCTCTATCTCTTCATCTTCATAATCTTGCATTGGCATGTCTTGTTCACTTGGGGGCGTCATAGTGCCTTCCTTGTTCTTGGTAGCTCCGCTTCTATGTTTCTTGCTTGGCATGTTAGAGATAATTTGTGGTGTTTTTGTTTTTGTTTTTTTTTTCTCTGGTTATACTATGCCTCTAAGTGAGCTGTTTTGTTGGAGCCTTAGGGGCTGTGATGGGTGTGGTCAGAGGGCTATGCTTGTTTCTTGAGGTTTAAGGCTGTGTAAAGAGCGACTCTCCCAGATTATTTGCTCCTTGCTGGGATGCTCTCTCTCTCTCTCTCTTTTTTTTTTGTTTTGACTTAGTTGGGAGTGGGGTTGAGGGTAGTTGAAATCTAGCCTCTGTGAGTATTCGTTTGATCTACCCCTGGGACCATACACAGCGTTTATGCAGCCCTCAATGTGTTCTCCAGTTTCGCTAAAGATACTGAGTTTGGCTGAGCTTTACATATGTAAAATCGCAGTGCTCTTTGTTTTGCTTGGTGAGTGAAGGGAGAGGCCTCTGTTCCCCCTCCCCCCAATGTCTCGGCCTTCTCAGGTCTTTTGTCTTTCTTACCCTCCTCCGTTCCTGCTTGGCAAGTTAGAGATAATTTGTGGTGTTTTTGTTTTTGTTTTTGTTTTTGTTTTTCTCTCGTTATACTATGCCTCTAAGTGAGCTGTCTGTTTTGTTGGAGCCTTAGGGGCTGTGATGGGTATGGCCAGAGAGCTATGCTTGTTTCTTGAGGTTTAAGGCTGTGTAAAGAGCGACTCTCCCAGATTATTTGCTCCTTGCTGGGACGCTCTCTCTCTCTCTCTCTCTCTCTTTTTTTTTTTTTGACTCAATTGGGAGTGGAGTTGAGGGTAGTTGAAATCTAGCCTCTGTGAGTATTCGTTTGATCTACCCCTGGGGCCACACAAAGAGTTTATGCAGCCCTCAATGTGTTCTCCAGTTTCGCTAAAGATACTGAGTTTGGCTGAGCTTTACATATGTAAAATCGCGGTGCTCTTTGTTTTGCTTGGTGAGTGAAGGGAGAGGCCTCTGTTCCCCCTCCCCCCAATGTCTCGGACTTCTCAGGTCTTTTGTCTTTCTTACCCTCCTCCGTTCCCGCGCTGGCGAGATTCTGTGGCTCTGCCTCCTCTCCCGCCGCTGCCGCTCGGCTTGTCTCGGTTGGTTTTCCACGCGGTGGGTTCCCTGTAAGTCCTCTGTGTTTCCTCCACAAGATCCAGAAGCGATTCCTCTGCAGTTTTTTTCTTGAGTTTTTTCCTGATGCTACAGTAATTCCGCTTTTATGAAAGTTTATTTTCCCAAACTAAGGCACACGTCCTCACTATCCGCCATCTTGGCTCCGCCCCCCAGGACTTTACATTCTTCTCAGCAGTACATGGAACCTTCTCTAGGATTGACCACATACTAGGCCATAAAGCAAGTCTCAGCAAATTCAAGAGAATTAGAATCATACCATGCAGCTTCTCAGACCACAAAGGAATGAAATTGGAAATTAGCAACTCGGGAATCCCCAGAGCATGTGCAAACACATGGAGATTGAACAACATGCTCCTGAATGAACAATGTTGAACAACATGCTCCTGAATGAACAATGGGTCATAGAAGAAATTAAAAGAGAAATCAAAAACTTTCTGGAAGTAAATGAGGATAACAGCACAACATACCAAAACCGATGGGATACAAGAAAAGCAGTGTTAAGAGGAAAATTTATATCAATAGGTGCCTACATCAAGAAATTGGAAAGGCACCAAATAGATGAGCTTTCAAGTCATCTCAAGGATCTAGAAAATCTGCAGCAAACCAAACCCAAACCCAGTAGAAGAAGGGAAATAATTAAAATCAGAGAAGAAAAAAACAGGATTGAATCCAACAAAACATTACAAAAAATCAGCCAAACGAGGAGCCCAGGGCCAGATGGATTCACTGTTGAGTTCTACCAGACATTTAAAGAAGAACTAACTCCAATTCTTCTCAAACTATTCAGAACAATCGAAAGAGAGGGAATCCTCCCAAATTCTTTCTATGAAGCCACCATCACCTTAATTCGTAAGCCAGAAAATTATGCAACATTGAAAGAGATTTACAAACCAATATCCCTGATGAACATAGATGCAAAAATTCTCAATAAAATTCTGGCCAATAGAATGCAACAACACATCAGAAAGATCATCCACCCAGACCAAGTGGGATTTATCCCTGGTATGTAGGGAGGGTTCAACATTCGCAAAGCAACCAACGTAATACACTACATTAACATACTGCAGAAGAAACACCATATGATTCTCTCAATAGATGCAGAGTATTTGATAAAATACAACACCCTTTCATGATGAAAACTCTAAGCAAACTGGGTATAGAAGGAACATTCCTCAATACAATCAAAGCTATATATGAAAAACCCACGGCCAACATCCTATTGAATGGGGAAAAGTTGGAAGCATTTCCGCTGGGATCTGGTACTAGACAGGGATGCCCACTCTCACCACTGCTATTCAATATAGTTCTGGAAGTTTTGGCCTGAGCTATTAGGCAAGAAAAACAAGTTAAAGGGGTACAAAATTGGAAGGAAGAACTCAAACTATCCCTCTTTGCAGATGATATGATTCTTTATTTAGGGGACCCAAGGAACTCTACTAAGATACTATTGGAACTCATAGAAGAGTTTGGCAAAGTAGCAGGATATACAATCAATGCACAAAAATCAATAGCCTTTGTATACACAGGCAATGCCCTGGCTTAGGAAGAACTTCTAAAATCAATCCCATTCACAATAGCTACAAAAACAGTCAAATACCTTGTTATAAACTTCACCAAGGACGTTAAAGATCTCTACGATGAAAACTACAAAACCTTACAGAAAGAAATAGAAGAGGATACCAAAAAATGGAGAAATCTTCCATGCTCATGGATTGGAAGAATCAATATCATCAAAATGTCTATTCTCCCAAAAGCAATTTATACATTCAATGCAATACCAATCAAGATACCGAAGACCTTTTTTCTCAGATCTGGAAAAAATAATGCTGAAATTCATATGGAGACACAGAAAACCTCGAATAGCCAAAGCAATCTTGTACAACAAAAACAAAGCTGGAGGCATCACAATACCATATTTCAGGACATACTACAGGGCAGTTGTTATCCAAACAGCATGGTACTGGTACAGAAACAGATGGATAGACCAATGGAACAGAATAGAAACACCAGAAATCAATCCAAACTTCTACAGCCAACTTATATTTGATCAAAGATCCAAATCTAATCCCTGGAATAAGGACAGTCTATTCAATAAATGGTGCTGGGAAAATTGGATTTCCACCTGCAGAATCATGAAGCAAGATCCCTACCTTATGCCTTACACAAAAATTCACTCAACATGGATCAAAATCTTAAATCTACGACCTGAAACCATCAAATTATTAGTGAGCATTGGAGAAACCCTGCAAGATATAGGTACAGGTAAAGACTTCTTAGAAAAGACCCCTCGAGCACAGGCAGTTAAAACCAAAATAAACATTTGGGATTGCATCAAATTGAGAAGTTTCTGTACTTCAAAAGAAACAGTCAGGAAAGTGAAGAGGAAACCAACAGAATGGGAAAAAATATTTGCAAAGTATACTACAGATAAAGGGTTGATAACCAGAATCTACAAAGAAATCAAGAAAATCCACAACAACAGAACAAACAACCCACCTCAGGGATGGGCCAAGGACCTCAATAGACATTTTTTGAAAGAGGAAATCCAAATGGCCAACAGACACATGAAAAAATGTTCAAGATCACTAGCAATCAGAGAAATGCAAATCAAAACCGCAATGAGGTTCCATCTCACCCCGGTTAGAATGGCTCACATTCAGAAATCTACCAACAACAGATGCTGGAGAGGATGTGGGGAAAAAGGGACACTAACCCACTGTTGGTGGGAATGCAAACTGGTTAAGCCACTATGGAAGTCAGTCTGGAGATTCCTCAGAAACTTGAACATAACCCTACCATACAACCCAGCCATCCCACTAATTGGAATTTACCCAAAGGAAATTAATTTGGCAAATAAAAAAGCCATCTGCACATTAATGTTTATTGCAGCCCAAGTCACAATAGCTAAGACCTAGAACCAACCCAAATGCCCATCAACAGTAGACTGGATAAAGAAATTATGGGACATGTACTCCGTAGAATACTATACAGCAGTAAGAAACAACAAAACCCAGTCATTTGCAACAAGATGGAGGAATCTGGAAAACATCATGCTGAGTGAATTAAGCCAGTCCCAAAGAGACAAATATCATTTGTTTTCCCTGATCAGTGACAACTGAGCACCAAAGGGGAAACCTGTTGAAGTGAAATGGACACTATAAGCAACAATGAACTGATCAGCTCCTGTCCTGACTTTAGATGTACAATGTGATACTTTATCCTTTTTAGTATTTGTTATTGTTGTTGTTCTAGTACTAGTGGTTGAACTCAGTAATTAACACACAATTATTCTTAGGTGTTTAAATTTTAACTGAAAAGTGACTCCTGTTAAATATAAGAGTGGAAAAAGAGAGGGAGGAGATGAATAATTTGGAACATGCTCAATCGGACTGGCCGCAATTGGTGGAGTTAGAAATGTGCCAGGGGATTCCAACACAATCCCATCAAGATGGCATGCACCAATGCCATCGCACTAGTCCAAGTGATCAATTTCAGCTCACAATTGATAGCTCTGATAGGTCTAAGAGTCAAAGAGATAACACAAGCAAGTTTCTGCTAATACTAACTGATAGAATCAAAAAGGGAGAGAAAGATCCAACATGGGAAGCGGGATACACAGCAGACTCATAGAATGGCAGATGTCCTAAACAACACTCTGGCCTCAGAATCAGCCCTCAAGTCATTCGGATCTGGCGGAAGAGCCCATGAGAGTATAGTAGGCACGGAAAGCCAAGATATCATGGAAAAAAAAGACCTACATGAATGATCTCTGTGAGTGAGATCCCAGTGGAAAGAACGGGGCCATCAAAGAAGGAGGTACCCTTCTCCGAAGGGAGGAGAGAACTTCCACTTTGACTATGACCCTATCAGAATAAGATCAAAGTCAGCAAACCCTAAAGGCTTCCATAGCCCTGGCAACTCATGACTAGAGCCTAGGGAGATTACTGACGCCATGAACAGGAGTGTCAAATTGTTAAATCAGCAACAGGACTCACTGTGTACTTACATCCCATGTGGGATCTGTCCCTAATGTGTCGTCTAACGCGAAGTGATGCTATAACTAGTACTGAAACAGTATTTTTATACTTTGCGTTTCTGTGTGGGCACAAGCTGGTGAGGTCTTTACTAATTATATACTAAATTGATCTTCTGTATATAAAGAGAATTGGAAATGAAAAAAAAAACAACCTGGTGTTAAAATGGAAATGGCATAGAAAATTAATTAATTTGAAAAAAAATTATGTAGGATCTCTGTCTTTAATGTGCTGTACATTGCTATTTAATGCTATAATTAATAATCCAATGGCATTTTTTTCACTTTATGTTTCTATATGGGCAAAATGTTGAAATCTTTACCTAATATATACTAAACTGATCTTCTGTATATAAAGAGAATTGAAAATGAATATTTACATGAATGGAAGGGGAAAGGTAGCAGGAAAGGGGAGGGTTGCGGGCGGGAGGGAAGTTATGGGAGGGGGGAAGCCATTGTAACCCATAAGCTATACTTTGGAAATTTATATTCCTTAAATAAAAGTTTAATAAAAAAAAGAAACAATGAACTGATCAGCTCTAGTCCTGACTTTAGATGTTCAATGTAATACTTTATCCTTTTTAGTATTTGTTGTTGTTGTTGTTGTTCTAGTACTAGTGGTTGAACTCTGTAATTAACACACAATTATTCTTAGGTGTTTAAATTTTAACTGAAAAGTGATCCCTGTTAAACATAAGAGTTGGAATAAGAGAGGGAGGAGATGTAAAATTTGGGACATGCTCAATCGGTCTTGCCCCAAATGGTGGAGTTAGAAATGTGCCAGGGGATTCCAACACAATCCCATCAAGATGGCATGCACCAATGCCATCGCACTAGTCCAAGTGAAAAATTTCAGCTCACAATTGATGGCTCTGATAAGTCTAAGAATCAAAGGGATCACACAAACAAGACTAATGTCTGCTGATACTAACTGATAGAATCAAAAAGGGAGAGAAAGATCCAACATGGGAAGTGGGATACACAGCAGACTCATAGAATGGCAGATGTCCTAAACAACACTCTGGCCTCAGAATAAGCCTTCAAGGCATTCGGATCTGGCGGAAGAGCCCATGAGAATATAGTAGGCATGGAAAGCCAATATATCATGGGAAAAAAAAGATCTAAATGAATGATCTTTGTGAGTGAGATCCCAGTGGATAGAACGGGGCCATCAAAGAAGGAGGTACCCTTCTCTGAAGGGAGGAGAGAACTTACACTTTGACTATGACCCTATCAGAATAAGATCAAAGTCAGCAAACCCTAAAGGCTTCCATAGCCCTGGCAACTCATGACTAGAGCCTAAGGAGATAATTGACGGCATCAACAGGAGTGTCAAATTGTTAAGTCAGCAACAGGAGTCACTGTGTACTTACACCCCATGTGGGACCTGTCCTTAATGTGTTGTCTAATGTGCAGTGATGCTATAACTAGTACTGAAACAGTATTTTTACACTTTGTGTTTCTGCCTGGGTACAAACTGATGAGGTCTTTACTAATTACATACTGAATTGATCTTCTGTATATAAAGAGAATTGGAAATGAAAAAAAACCTGGTGTTAAATTGGAAATGGCATAGAAAATTAATTAATTTTAAAAAATATTATGTAGGATCTATGTCTTTAATGTGCTGTACATTGTTATTTAATGCTATAACTAGTACTCCAACAGTATTTTTTTTCACTTTGTGTTGCTATATGGGGGCAAACTGTTGAAATCTTTACCTAATATATACTAAACTGATCTTCTGTATATAAAGAGAACTGAAAATGAATCATGATGTGATTGGAAGGGGAAAGGGAGTGTGAAAGGGGAGGGTTGCGGGCGGGAGGGAAGTTATGGGAGGGGAGAAGCCATTGTAACCCATAAGTTGTACTTTGGAAATTTATATTCATTAAATAAAAGTTTAATAAAAAAAAAAGAAACAGAATTACAGACCAATATCCCTGATGAACATAGACACAAAAATCCTCAATAAAATTCTCGCTAATAGAATACAACAACACATCAGAAAGATCATCCACCCAGACCAAGTGGGATTTATCCCTGATGTGCAAGGATGGTTCAACGTCTGCAAATAAACCAAAGTGAATCACCACATTAATAAACTGCAGAGCAAAAACCATATGATTCTCTGAATAGATGCAGAGAAAGCATTTGATACAATACAACACCCTTTCATGATGAAAACTCTAAGCAAATTGGGTATAGAAGGAACATTCCTCAATATAATCAAAGCAATTTATGAAACACCCACAGACAACATCCTATTGAATGGGGAAAAGTTGGTAGCATTTCTTTGTAACCTCAGAGTCATGGCAAATTGCTGAAAGCAATCTATTATCATCTTATTCCTAACTTCTTCTTCCTTTGAACTCTTGAAGGATGAAACTAACTTATGAACACTTTCAGCTCTCCCTGCAGAGTTATGCTCTAATAACTGTCAGTTCAAAGCATTCTCGCAAATGACAGTTCAGTAAATGACTGAACCCCATTTATCTAATCCAATAACTACCACAGTCTTCTTGATTTCTTCATATTCCATCTTGGCTCGCATTCAGACATCCCCAGGTTGCAAAGCACTACATTTCCACCTTGAAAAATTAACTCAGTCAAGAGAGCAGCCATCTTGCCTCACCTTTTTTTTTTCTTCTAGATTGAACTGTTTTAAAATTCTTAAAAAGGGAGCCATGGGATATATAAAGGTGAGAATGGCTGGCTTTAACATGTTCTCTCCCCTCAGTCATCTGTGGGTATGCTTCTCCTTGATGTTGGAGTCTTTATGTGGTTCTGCTGCTTTGCTCTACATATGACACCCTGATTGCAGGTTTTGGATAATCAACAGGCTAATGTGGTCTCAACAGACTTAAAACCCCAAGTTGTATGTGAAGACATTAGAATAAGGACATGTGTCCCCAGATATAAACACATCTCCATATGAAGTAACTGATAGAAATAAGAATTCTTATATTGTTATATACAAGTTTTTAATGGTTCTGTAACATATCAATACAAGTGCATCAGTCTAAACTGCACATGTTTTATTAATTTACGTGTCTATTACTCAGAAGTCTGACATGAATGTCTCCTGCTCTTTGATTTATTTTACTTTATTTAATTTCATTTTGCTTTATGTCACTTTACACTATTTTACTTTACTTTTTTACCTTGTTTTATTTTATTTTATCTTCCTTAATTTGGTTTCATTCATCATATTTTATTTTATATTATTTTACTTTATCTCACATCACTTTATCTTACATCTACCTTTAACTTTTCCTTACTTTTACCTTATATTTTACCTTTACTTTATTTTTATCTTTACTTACCCTATCCTACCTTTCCTCACCTTTTCTTTATTTTATAGGCAGACAGCCTGAAAGATACAAATGTTTGCTCTGTTGTTTCACTTCCCAAATGCTCACAGCAGTCAGGGCTGTCCATAAGGCCATAACCCTGGACTCAATTTGAGAGTAACAAATAAATGGCAGAATGCAAATTACTTGAACTATCAACTGCTATCTCAAGGATTGCCCATTAGCAAAATCTTGAATTGAGAATGGAGTGATGACATGAATTCATGGTATGCAGTCATCCCATGAGGTTTATTCATTGCTGCTCCAAATACCTGTTTGCCTCTGTTCTTAAATCCAGGCTCAGATGAACTGAAAAATTCTGCAGAATTAGCAGAGAATTTGTTTCCTTTACTTTCCAGTGTTAGAGGCTCCCCAATGATCTCTTTCTGTTTTTTTATAATGGCCAAATAACTGTACATATTTATATAATGCAGGATAAGTATATACTCACATAAACAATAGATAATATACAGCAGGTTGATTGGCATATCTGTTGTTAGGGACCCATTCGCAGAGAAAGTAACCACTCTGTAGCACAGTTTGAAAGAGGAAAAGACCTAAGAACCCAACTAATTGAGCTTTCACTTGTTGTGTGCAGGACTTCCCATTACCAAGGGGTGAAATCAGCAGCCAAGAACAAATCTAGGTACGCTGATAAGGATGTCTCTAGAAGTGTCTCAACTTCTAGTCCTGGACCTGGCAATTGAACCCAGATTCCTGCTAATGCACATCATGGAAGACAGCAGGTAATAGTTCAGGGAATTGTTTACCTGCCATATACATGGGAAACTTGGATGGAGTCCCTGGCTCCCAGCTTCAGGCTACCCCGGCTCCTGTTGTTGTGGGTATGTAAGTGAACCTCTGGGTGAAAGATTCTCTTTCTCTCTCTCTCTCTCTCTCTCTCTCTCTTTCTCTCTCTCTCCCCTCCCTCCCTCCCTCCCTCCCTCCCTCCCTCCTTCCTTCCCTCCCTCCCTCCTTCCTTGTCAATTTTTAAAAATATATAATATTCTATGTATATAAAATACATAATATAGAAAACACATACATTTAAATATAAGAGCATAACTACTGTTTCAAGTACATTTTTATAAATTCTCTTAAATATGTGTGTGTGTATGGGTGTATGTATTTAAGCTACTTAGAACAGAAAGATTCCTCCATTTGTGCACTGAGATCCTTCAAGGTGTTCATGTACTTTCAATAACGGATTTTTCAACATATTTTAGGACATTTTACAAAGGAAAAGTGCCCTTCCTTACCAGAGCCTGCTCCCTAATAAAGAGTGAAAGATGCTTCACATCCCTCCTTGCCCCTGGTACTCCCACCTCTACAACTGAACCCGTGGTTATAGGAATATTCTGCATTTCCTGCTTACACTGTGTTTCTCAAAGGAATTGACATATTCTATAAGGCACTTTAAAAAAATGCTTTCTTCCTCACTTATTTATTTATTTATTTGATATATATATATATATATATATATATATATATATATATATATATATATATATATATATAGAGAGAGAGAGAGAGAGAGAGAGAGAGAGAGAGAGAGAGAGAGAGAGAACAACCTGGGTGAGTCAGCTTTGGCACACCCTTAACCCTGAAAAACCAAACAGAGCTCTCTGGCCACACCATCACAGCCTTAAAGGATCCATCAAAAGCAGACAGTCTACTTAATCTAGAGTCATAGTATAATGAGAAAAAACACCACAGCCAAGAAACCAAAGAATATCTCCACAATGCCAAACAAACGCAGAAACCAAGGTAACAAGAACAAGGAAGACACTATGACTCCCGCAAATGATAATGACACCCCAATTCAAGATTATGAAGATGAAGAGATAGAAGAAATGCAAGAAGCAGAACTCAAAACATTAATAAGAACATTAAGAAATTATCAAAAACAAATTCTTAAACTACAGAAATCCTTACTGGACAGGATAGAAAATTTCTTGAACAAAAATGAAATATTAAAGAGGAATCAAAATGAAATGAAACAACTAGTAGAATAAGAAACTGTGATAATGATGAGAAATCACAATGAAATAAAGAATTCCATAGATCAAATGACAAGCACATTAGAGAGCCTTAAAAACAGAATGGGTGAAGCAGAAGAGAGAATATCGGACTTAGAAGACAGAGCACAGGAAAGTATACAGTCAAACCAAAGAAAGGAAGAGAAAATTAGAAAATTAGAAATCTAAAATATATTGTCAGGAATCTACAGGATACTATTAAAAACTCCAACATTCGGGTTCTAGGAGTCCCTGAAGGCATGGAGAGGGAGAAAGGATTAGAAGGCCTTTTCAGTGAGATACTAGCAGAGAATGTCCTGGGTTTGGAGAAGGACAGAGACATCCTAGTACAGGAAGCTCATAGAACCCCTAATAAACATGATCAAAAGAGATCCTTACCACGACACGTCGTAATCAAACTCACCACAGTGATACAGAAAGAAAAGATCCTAAAATGTGCAAGAGAGAAACGTCAGATTACTCTCAGAGGATCTCCAATTAGACTCACAGCAGACTTGTCATCAGAAATCCTACAAGCTAGAAGGGAATGGCGAGACTGAGCGCAGGTACTAAGAGAGAAAATCTGCCAGCCCAGAATATTATAACCTGCAAAGCTCTCATTCGTGAATGAGCAAATTGAAATGGAAAGAATTTGTATCCACTCGTCCAGCCCTGCAAAAGATGCTTAAAGATGTGCTACATACAGAAACAAAAACACGGTCATTAATATGAAAGAAGGTAAAGGAAGGAAACTGCAGAGCTAAAGATCATAGGAAGCTCAAAGCATATAATAGAAAGTATATTTGGGAAAACGGCAGGGCAATGTCACTACTTATCAATAGTCACATTGAACATAATAGGCCTGAACTGTCCAGTTAAAAGACACAGACTGGCTGAATGGACTCTCCAGTTAAAAGGCAAAGACTGAATGGATTAAGGAACAAAACTCATGTATTTTCTTCCTACAAGAAACACATCTTTCCAACAAGGATGCATACAGACTAAAAGTGAAAGGTTGGAAAAAGATATTCCATGCCAAAAGAAACCAAACAAAAGCAGGTGTAACCATATTAATACCATACAAAATAAACTTTAAAACAAAAACTGTTAAGAGACAAAGAGCTGCACTATATAATGATTAAGAGTTCAATTCAACAGGGAGATGTAAAGATTATAAATGTATATGCACCTAATTACTGGGCATCAGTTTATTTAAAAGATATGTTAAGGGACATAAGTGAGACTTAGATTCCAATACAATAGTACTGGGGGACTTCAATACTCCCCTCTCAGAAATAGACAGATCAACAGGACAGAGGATCAACAAGGAAACTGCAGATTTAATCAACACTATAGTCCAAATGGATTTAACAGATATCTACAGAACTTTCAATCCTACATCTAAAGATTTTACATTCTCAGCAGTGCATGGAACCTTCTCTAGGACTGACCACATACTAGGCCATAAAACAAGTCTCAGCAAATTCAAAAAAATGAGAAACATACCATGCAGCTTCTCAGACCACAGTGGAATGAAGGTGAAAATTAGCAACTTAGGAATCCCTAGAGAGTATGCAAACTCATGGAGAATGAACAGCATGCTTCTGAATGAACACTGGGTCATAGAAAATTTCAAAAGAGAAATCAAAAACTTTCTGCAGTAAATGATGATGACAGCACAACAAAGTAAAACTTATGGGATACAGCAAAGGCCGTGTTGAGAGAAAAGTTTATATCAATAGGTGCTTACATCAAAAAATTGGAAAGGCACCAAAAAATGAGCTTTCAACACATCTCAAAGATCTAGAAAAACTGTAGCAAACCAGACCCAAATCTAGTAGGAGAAGAGATAATTAAAATCAGAGAAGAAATTGACAGGATTGAATTTAAAAAAATTATTAAAATATTAGCGAAATGAACAGCTGGGTTTTTGAAAAAGTGGATAAAAGTGAAAGCCAATTGGCCCAACTAACTAAAAAAGAAAAGACCCAAATCAATAAAATCAGAGATGAAAAAGGAAACATAACAACAGACACCACAGAAATAAAAAGAATCATCAGAAATTACTACAAGGACTTGTATGCCAGCAAACAGGGAAATCTAACAGAAATGGAGAGATTCCTGGACACATGCCTCCTACCTACATTGAATCAGGAAGACATAGAAACCTAAACAGACCCATAACTGACACAGAAATAGAAACACTAATAAAGGCCCTCCCAACAAATAAAAGCCCAGGACCAGATGGATTCACTGCTGAATTCTACCATACAGCCAGTCCCAAAGAGACAAATATCATTTATTTACCCTGATCAGCGACAACTGAGCACCAAAGGGGAAACCTGTTGAAGTGAAATGGACACTATAAGAAACAATGACATGATCAGATCTGGTCCTGACTCTAGATGTACAATGTAATACTTTATCCTTTTTAGTATTTTTGTTATTGTTGTTGTTGTTCTAGTACTAGTGGTTGAACTCTGTAATTAACACACAATTATTCTTAGGTGTTTAAATTTTAACTAAAAGTGATCCCTGTTAAATTTAAGAGTAGAAAAAGAGAGGGAGGAGATGTACAATTTGGGACATGCTCAATCGGTCTTGCCCCAAATGGTGGAGTTATAAATGTGCCAGGGGATTCCAATACAATCCCAACAAGGTGGGATCTACCAATGCCATCTCACTAGTCCAAGTGATCAATTTCAGTTCACAGTTGATCACACTGCTACGTCTAAGAGTCAAAGGGATCACACAAACAAGCCAAGTGTCTGCTAATACTAACTGATAGAATCAAAAAGGGAGAGAAAGATCCAGCATGGGAAGCGGGATACACAGCAGACTCATAGAATGGCAGATGTCCTAAACAACACTCTGGCCTCAGAATCAGCCCTTAAGGCATTTGGATCTGGCTGAAGAGCCCATGAGAGTATTGTAGGCATGGAAAGCCAAGATACCATGAAAAGAAAAAAATAAGAAGACCTAAATGAAAGATCTAAGTGAATGAGATGCCAGTGGAAAGAACGGGGCCATCAAAGAAGGAGGTACCTTTCTCTGAAGGGAGGAGAGAACTTCCACTTTGACTATGACCCTATCAGAATAAGATCAAAGTCAGCGAAATCTAAAGGCTTCCATTGGCATGGTAACTCATGACTAGAGCCTAGGGAGATTACAGACGCCATGAACAGGTGTGTCAAATTGTTAAGTCAGCAACAGGAGTCACTGTGTACTTACATCCCATGTGGGTTCTGTCCTTAATGTGTTGTCTAATGTGCAGTGATACTATAACTAGTACTGAAGTAGTATTTTAAACGTTGTGTTTCTGCGTGGGTACAAACTGATGAGATCTTTACTAATTATATACTGAATCGATCTTCTGTATATAAAGATAATTGGAAATAAAAAAAACAACCTGGCATTAAAATGGAAATGGCGTAGAAAATTAATTAATTTTTTAAAACATATTATGTAGGATCTCTGTCTTTATTGTGCTGTACACTCTTATTTAATGCTATAACTAGTACTCCAACAGTATTTTTTTTTCACTTTGTGTTGCTATATGGGGGAAAACTGTTGAAATCGTTACCTAACATATACTAAGCTGATCTTCTGTATATAAAGAGAACTGAAAATGAATCTTGAAGTGATTGGAAGGGGAGAGGGAGTGGGAAAGGGGAGGGTTGTGGGTGGGAGGGAAGTTTTGGGAGGGGGAAGCCATTGTAACCCATGAGCTGTACTTTGGAAATTTATATTCATTAAATAAAAGTTTAATAAAAAAAGAACTAACTGCAATTCTTCTCAAACTATTTTTAGAATCAAAAAAGTAATCCTCCCAAATTCTTTTTATGAAGGCAGCATCACCTTAATCCCTAATAAAGATGCAGCATTGAAAGAGAATTACAGACCAATATCCCTGATGAACATAGATGCAAAAATACTCAATAAAATTCTGGCCAATAGAATGCAACAACACATCAAAAGATCATCCACCCAGACTATGTGGGATTTATCCCTGTTATGCAGGGATGGTTCAATGTTCACAAAACCATCAACGCAATACACCACTATAACAGACTGCAGAAGAAAAACCATGTGATTTTCTCAATAGACACAGAGAATGCATTCAGTAAAATTCAACACCCTTTCATGATGAAAACTCTAAGCAAACTGGGCATGGAAGGAACATTCCTCAATACAATCAAAGCAATATATGAAAAACCCACGGCCAACATCCTATTGAATGGGGAAAAGTTGGAAGCATTTCCACTGAGATCTGGTACCAGACAGGGATGCCCACTCTCACCACTGCTATTCAATATAGTTCTGGAAGTTTTGGCCTGAGCTATTAGGCAAGAAAAAGAAATTAAAGTGATACAAATTGGGAAGGAAGAACTCAAACTATCCCTCTTTGCAGATGATATTATTGCTTATTTAGGGGATCCAAAGAACTCTGCTAAGAGACTATTGGAACTCATAGAAGAGTTTGGCAAAATAGCAGGATATAAAATCAATGCACAAAAATCAACAGCCTTTGCATACACGGGCAATGCCATGGCTGAGGAAGAACTTCTAAGTTCAATCCCATTAACAATACCTACAAAAACAATCAAATGCCTTGGAATAAATTTAACAAAGAATGTTAAATATCTCCACGATGAAAATTATAAAACCTTAAAGAAAGAAATAGAAGAGGATACCAAAAAATGGAGAAATCTTCCATGCTCATGGATTGGAAGAATCAATATCATCAAAATGTCCATTCCTCCAAAAGCAATATAGATTAACTTTGAAACCAATCAAGATACCAAAGACATTCTTCTCAGATCTGGAAAAAATGATGCTGAAATTCACATGGAGACACAGAAGACCTCGAATAGCCAAAGCAATCTTGTACAACATAAACAAAGCCGGAGGCATCACAATACCAGATTTCAGGACATACTACAGGGCAGTTGTTATCAAAACAGCATGGTACTGGTACAGTACAGATGGATAGACCAATGGAACAACATAGAACACCAGAAATCAATCCAAACATCTACAGCCAACTCATATTTGAACAAGGTTCTAAAACCAATTCCTGGAAAAAAGTCTATTCAATAAACTGGATTTCCACGTGCAGAAGCATGAAGCATGACCCCTACCTTACACCTTACACAAAAATCCACTGAACATGGATTAAAGACTTGAATCTATGACCCAACACCATCAAATGATTAGAGAACATGGGAGAAACCTGCAAGATATTGGCACCGGCAAAGAGTTCCTGGAAAAGACCCTGGAGACACAGGCAGTCAAAGCCAAAATTAACATTTGGAATCACATCAAATTGAGAAGTTTCTGTACTGCAAAAGACACAGTCAGGAGATTGAAGAGGCAACTGACAGAATGGGAAAAAATATTTGCTAACTGTGCTACAGATAAAGGATTAATAGCCAGAATCTACAAAGAGATCTAGAAAGTCCACAACAACAAAACAAACAACCCACTTAAGAGATGGGCCAAGGACCTCAATAGACATTTTTTGAAAGAGGAAATCCAAATGGCCAACAGACACATGAAAAAAATATTCAAGATCACTAGCAATCAGAGAAATGCAAATCAAAACCACAATGAGGTTTCACCTCACCCCAGTTAGAATGGTTCACATTCAGAAATCTACCAACAACAGATGCTGGAGAGGATGTGGGTAAAAAGGGACATTAACACACTGTTGGTGGGAATGCAAACTGGGAAAGCCACTATGGAAGTCAGTCTGGAGATTCCTCAGAAACCTGAACATAACCCTACCATACAACCCAGCCATCCCACTCCTTGGAATTTACCCAAAGGAAATTAATTTGGCAAACAAAAAAACCATCTGCACATTAACATTTATTGTAACACAATTCACAATAGCTAAGACCTGGAACCAACCCAAATGTCCATCAACAGTAGACTGGATAAAGAAATTATGGGACATGTACTCTATAGAATACTATACAGCAGTCAAAAACAACGAAACCCAGTCATTTGCAACAAGATGGAGGAATCTGGAAAACATCATGCTGAGTGAATTATGCCAGTCCCAAAGAGACAAATATCATATGTTCTCCCTGATCCTTGACAACTAACCAAGCACCAAAAAGAAAACCTGTTAAAGTGAAATGAACACTATGAGAAACAGAGACTTGATCAGCCCTTGCCCTGTATGTTGATGAACAACTTAATACCTTACCCCTCTTAGTATTTTTTGTCTGTTCTACTTAATACTATTGGTTTAATTCTGTAATTAATACACAGTTATTCTTAAGTGTTGAAACTTAACTGAAAAGTGATCCCTGTTAAATATAAGAGTGAGAATAAGAGAGGGAAGAGATGTGCAATTTGGGACATACTCAAGCTGACTTGCCCCAAACGGTAGAGTTATAAACATACCAGGGGATTCCAATTCAATCCCATCAAGGTTGCGTGTACAAATGCCATCTCACAATTCATCATAATGATAGGACTAAGAATCAAAGGGATCACAAAAATAAGACTAATGTCTGCTAATACTAATAGATAGAACAAAAAAGGGAATGAACAATCCAATGTGGGGAGCGGGATACACAGCAGACTCATAGAATGGCAGATGTCCTAAACAGCACTCTGGCCTTAGAATCAGCCCTTAAGACATTCAGATCTGGCTGAAAAGCCCTAGAGTATTTCAGGCATGGAAAGCCAGGACACGCTGGTAAAAAAATATCTTAAATGAAATACCTCCATGAGAGAGTTCCCAATGGAAAGAACGGGGCCATCAAAGAAGGAGGTACCTTTCTCTGAAGGGAGGAGAGAACTTACACTTTGACTATGACCTTGTCTAAATATGATCAGATTTGGTGAACTCAAAAGGCTTCCATAGTTTTGGCAGCTCATGACAAGAGCCCAGGGAGATTGCTGATGCCATAAAACAAGAGTGTCAATTTGTTAAGTCAACAACAGGAGTCACTGTGCACTTACTCTTCATGTAGGATCTCTGACCTTAATGTGCTGTACATTGTGATTTAAAGCTATAACTAGTACTCCAACAGTATTTTTCACTTTGAATTTCTATGTGGGTGCAAACTGTTGAAATCTTTATTCAATATATACTAAACTGATTTTCTCTATATAAAGAGAATTTAAAATGAATCTTGATGTGAATGGAAGGGGAGAGGGAGCAGGAAAGGGGAGGGTTGCGGGTGGGAGGGTAGTTATGGGTGGGAAAGCCATTGTAATCCATAAGCTGTACTTTGGAAATTTATATGCATTAAATAAAAGTTTAAAAAAATAGAAAAGAATAAAAATCAATTGGTTAGTCCAGTCACAACATTGTATCCTTGCTGGAAATAAAATCATTTCATTCAATCTACTTTACATCCCCGTTTACAACATTGTATCAGCATGGTGCATTAAAATATCATATGAGAAAACTAGACATGCTCTGCAGACAATTAATTTACCCATCTATGTGAATTTACAATAGTCTCAAATCTCTCTTTTTAAAAACTATTTTTATTTTAGTGGTAGGAATTTAGGATAACAGTTAAAAGATTCATAGGTCACATTGTAATGCATAGGTTTGAATCCCAGTTTTGTACCCAATTCCAGATTTTTGCAAATGTAGATCCTAAGAGGCAGAAGAGAAGAGCTCAAATAATTGGGTTTCTGCCATCCACAGAGAAAACTCAGATTGAGTTTCTGGTTCTTGAATTCAGTTTGGCCTAGCCCAGCCATTGAGGGTATCATTGAGACGCTTGCCGGGACTGGGAACCCTAACGTGGGACCCCCGCCGGGGCCTCGCGACATCTGCCCCCGACTTAAGCCAAGACTGGGGCGCTGAGAAGCCACGAACGAGTCCTCGAGCGGCAAAGGGAAATCTGCGCGGAGAACAAGATCGCCACGACCAAGTACCGTGTCTGAAGCCTTCGGGCGAGCTCACCACGTGTTTCAGGAAAGCAGTGGAAGATGGCCCAAGTACTTGGGCCCCTGCATCTGCGTGGAAGACCCAGAAGCAGCTCCTGGCTTCAGATCGGTGCAGCTCTGGCCATTGCGGCCATCTGGGGGAGTGAGCCAGCAGACAGAAGACCTTTATCTTTCTGCCTCTCTCTGTAACTGTCTTTCAAATAAATCTTTTTTTCTTAAAGGCAAAAAAAAAATTGAGACCTGTCTCTAGCTCCTGACAATAGCTTTCTGCTTATGAAGACAGAAGTGATAGCCTAGGTACTTGGGCCCCTGCAATCTATGTGATATCGTTAGGTGGAGTTTGCAGCTTCTACATTCAACCCCCTTCCAGCACAAATGTTGCAGACATTTGGAGAGTTAAACAGTGGTTGGAAGATTCTCTCTCTCTTTCTCTCTCTATTCCACACTTTTTCTGCCTCTCAAATATAGTTATCAAGAGAAAAATATTAGTTGTTTAAAATTTTTAGTTGTCATGTACTATAGTACTTTTTTAACATTTTATTTATTTTTATTTGATGCATAGAGTTATAGAAAATGAGAGAGAGAAAGGTCTTCCTTCCATTGGTTCACACTCCTAATGGCCGCTACTGCTGGAGCTGTGCCAATTTGAAGCCAGGCGCCAGGGTGCTTCCTCCCGGTCTGCCAGGCAGGTCCAGGGACCCAAGCAATTGGGCCATCCTTCACTGCCCTCCCGGGCTACAGCAGAGAGCTGGACTGGAAGAGGAGCAACTGGGACTAGTACCTGGTGCCCCAACCGGGACTAGAACCTGGGGTGCCGGCGCTGCAGGTGGAGGATTAGCCAAGTGAGCCATGGTGTCAGCCATGTATAGTACACTATAGGACTTCAAAATGTCCATAGAATACAGAATAAGATAAGTATTTTTACAGAAAAGTTTTTTGAAATCCATTCAAGTGTTTTCCATAATATACATTTACATGAGCTTTTGGAAGAACACACACACATACACACATGTATATATGAAGTAGAGGGTGGCACTTCATTACATGTATACAATGTATCATGATCTGATCTAGGTAATTGGTCTATCCATCAGTCCTACAATTATCAAATCTTTGCGTTGTGAACATTCAGCATTCTGTCTGTGAGCTATTTGGAAATAGCCAATTCATTGTTGTCAACCATAGTCATCCAACGTTGCTATAATGGCATTAAAAGTGACTCCTGCTGACAGTGGCTTTAGACATTGCCCTGTGACAGCGAAGAGTACCTCATACCCTCTGTCAGCAGGAAGTAGCTCTAAAGACAGACGAACATCCCTATCCTGCTCCTGGACTTTTTGGGCTAATGTAATCCCATACAACTCCTGCTTTATAAAAAACAAACGAGGGGAATGTTAGTAAAATGGCACAGTCCTGACACCATCTTAGGCTCTAGCCCCTCACCGCCATTTCTGGAAGTTAGGTAGCCATGTGGCCCAACCACTGGTGTTGACACTACCCCTATCCTAATGGGATTTGCTGCTCTTACTTCCTTGCCCATCCCCCAGCAAAGTTTTTAAAGAACCTGTTCCTGAACATATGGTTCTCTATCTCTCCATCTCCTGATCTCTCTCTCTCTTTCTCTGACTCTCTCTCTCTCTCTTGATTTCTCTCTCTCTCTTACATTTTCCTTCTTTCTCTTTCATTTTCCGCCCTTTCTCTCCAGTCTTTTTGGCTTCCCGCAATAAACCCCTTCCTTTAAAAAAAATGACTCTTTGGGGGGTGAACCAACGGAAGGAAGATCTCTCTCTCTCTCTCTCTCTCTCTCTCTCTCTCTCTCTCTCTCTCTCACTGTCTAACTCTGCCTATCAAAAAAAAAATGACTCCATGGTGCCGGCGCTGTGGTGCAGTGTGTTTTAGCCCTGGCCTGAAGTGGCAGCACTCATGTGGTGCTGGTTCTAGTCCCAGCTGCTCCTCTTCTCATCCAGCTCTCTGCTGTGGCCTGGGATAGCAGTGGAGGATGGCCCAAGTCCTTGGGGCCCTGCACCCTCATGGGAGATCCAGAAGAAGTTCCTAGCTCCTGGCTTCAGCTCTGGCCATTGCAGCCATCTAGGGAGTGAATCAGCAGATGGAAGACCTCTCTTTCTTTTTCTACCTTTCTCTGTAACTCTTTCAAATTAACAAAATGAATCTTTTAAAAAAGTGACTCCTGCCAACAAATTGCAATTCTGTGCTTTTTAACCATACTCTCTCCATCATCTCTGCCCTAAATCCTTCCTAGGCTCTGGTAACTACTACTCTACTCCTTCCTTATGTTGATCAATTTTTTAGCCCCCACATCTGCATGATATCTGGCAGAAATTGTTTTTCTTTTTTCTGGTGAATTTCACCTAAGCCTCCTATTTCCATACAAGTTGCTGCCATTGAAAGGTCTGTGCAGTATTCTGTCATGTATATTCACCAGTGTTGTGATTGTATATTGTATTAGCTACAGAATTCTGTACAGTTGGCAGTGTAGTATGTTGTATTTAGTATCATTTTGTTGTATAGTATAATACTATATAGCATTGACAATAAATTAAAGCATTGTATCATTGTGGCTGTATAGCATTCCATTGTGCATATGCACCATACAATCCTTATCCATATTCATACACCATTGTATGCCCAAATTGATTATCTATCTTGCCTAGTATGAATAATGATTCAATGAACATAGGAATATAGATGTCTCTTGTACAGATGACCTGATATCCTTTGGATGTGTACTGAGAAGTGAGCTTGCTGGGTCACAATGTGGTTTTATTTCTACTTTTCTGAGGAACTTCCACACTGCTCTCCAGAGTGACTCTACTAATTCACATTCCTGTCAACAATGTGCAAATGTCCCTTTCCTTCACTTCCTTGCCAATGTGTATTTTAAATTTTTTAAAGATTTATTTGAGAGGATGGGAGAAAGGGAGGTCAGGAGAGACAGAGAGAGTAGGAAATTGGAAGAGAGAGGAAGAGAGAGAGAGAGTGTCTTCCATCCACAGACTCACTCCTCAAATGGCTGCAGTTTGCTTACAGTAATTCCAGGAGCCAGGAACTCCATCATGGTCTCCCACATGGTTGACAGGGACCCAAGTACTTGGGCCATCATCTGTTGCCTTCCTGGATCAGTAGCAGATATTTGGGCTGGAGGTGGAGCAGTTTAGAGCTCACACTAGCATTCCAACATCAGATGTCATCATTGCAAGTCATGGCTTAACCAGCAAAACCACAATGCTTAACCAATTTTTTTTCTTTTTGATAATAGTTAATTTAATGGGAATGATATGATATCTCATTAACGCTCAAAATAAATTCTAATTTGATTTTAAATGTCATCACCCATGCCAACCAGAGTGCCTCCCTATTGCCTGAAATTTCATGGACTGGGGACATTTGACAGCTCACACCCTCATTTGTCAGTTTCTCAGATTCCACAATGCAAGTCTTGGGTCTTTCCAACATCATCCCAAACTGATATCTCAAAATTCAACCAGAAGAGCAGAACTTTTCATGTATTTGTTAGTGACTGGGAAGATTGATAGAGGCCCAAGACATGTCCTTGCCAGTTGGGACAGGAGGTATGGCATAGATGTGCTCCCTGGACCTGTATTTTAGCCACATGAGACAAATTTGACGATTGTTTCTCCACTACTGGGTCAGGAACCTGGTTTCTTCATCATTGTAGCTTCAATTGCCTTCTCTTTGAAATGGGCACCAATGTTCACACCTGAGCGCAGCTGTTTTGTGAGAATTCATGTATAGATTGACAGAGAAGCATCTCTCTTGCCCTCTGCTTGGCATCCTGTTCTCCAGTTCTCTCTTCTTTCTCTTGATGGAAGCCTGGGTGATTGGCAGAGCCCAGCAACAAGAGTCCATGGTGACCACATTGTGTTTTGGTTCTCACAATGTGGAAGTGATGAGGGACTAACATGGCCCACTGCATCCAAAGCCCAATAGATAGTGGTTGTATCTTCAGGCACTGGTTGTGTTGAGTCATGGCCCCTAGAGTCTCAGGAGCCTCAAGGACTTGGCATGCCTGTACAAAGACACTTCAAAAATAAAAGTAAAGTTAAAATAAGTTTGGAAGTATGGGTTGTGGTGCAGTGGATTAAGCCACTGTTTGGGATGACAGAATCCCATATTCGAGTGCCGAATCAAGTCTCAGCTCCTTAATTTCCTTTCAGCTCCTTACTAAGGCATGTGAGATGGAAGAAGCTTTGTATCCCTGCCACCCACATGGGAGATCCTGAAGGAGCTCCTGGCTTCTGGCTTTTACCTTGTCCAATCCTGGCTGTTGGATTTAAGAGTGTAAACCAGCAGACAGAAGTTCTCTTTCTCCCTCTAATATTTAGCATTGGAAAGAAGGACTAGAACAGAGGAATTGGACACAGGAGATGATATATATTTATATCCAGGAGGAATGATACATATTTTCCTTTTCTGTGATGATGCAGGACATAGACTGTGTAGTTTGTAGAAGTAGGGCTACAATTTGATAAAATGAATGCAATCCAATGGCCTACAGCACAGTAGAGTGTGAAGAAGGGATGTAGTCAAGGTGAGTGGCTGGTCCACAAAGAGTGCAACTGGAATGGGAAAATGTCCTCTAATGTCTTATAGCACAGTAAGATGGTGAGGCGGGTTAGAGATAGTGTAGTTAATGATGCAGGGCATCTAATAACCTGTATCTCAGTAGGGTATGGAAGAGGTATGGGTGCAATTGGGCAGGAGGAATGGCATCTAATGTCACAGAATGTTAAAGTGGAGAGGATGGATGGGGACACAGAGCTCACTGGACATGAGAAGAGTTAGGCAGGGGAAAAAACTTCTAATGTCTAATGTCAATATAGCACAAAAGATTACGGAGAAAGTATTGGTGTAAGATTGTTAGTGGACACAGGGTACAGTTGGACATGAGGGGTGTCCTATAGCATAGAAGTGTGAGGACTGTGGATGAGGGTAGGGATAGAGCAGCAAGTGGATACAATACAGTTCAATGGCAGGAATGGACTCACATGCCTATAGCAAAATCAAATATGGAGGGATGGAGACCTGGTTGTTGGTCAGAAGGGTTAAGCTGGGACCAAGAAATAACTTCCCAAAGCAAAGCAGTGTATAGAGGAGAGATGGAAGCAGAATGGCTAAGAGATGCAGCATTTCAGTTAGTCATGAGAAATGTACTATACAAACCCTAGGCACAGTAGAGTGTGGATGAGGCAGCATGATTAGTGGACACAGGATGCAGCTGAATGGACAGGAGGAATTAATTCTAATAACTTATAGAACACCGTGAAAGAGTGGAGAATAGAGGTTGGTTTGGGAACACAGGGATGAAGTTTGACAGGAAGAACAACATATAATGTGTTATAGCATGGTATACGTAAAGGAGGGATGAGAACAGGTTAATTAACAAAAGCAGAGTGCATAAGGATTGACATCTAATCTCCTACAGCTCAGTGGGAGGTTGGGGGAAGAGATGAGGACATGGTGCTTATTGAACACAGGGTTGAAGTGACAGGAGATATATACTATATCTATCTATGTATAGATGATGTACATATAGATATACACACACACACACACACACACACACACATATATATATATATATATATATATATATATATATATATATATATACATATACAGGAGGAATTTCATGCATACATATACTTATATAAATGCATAAATACATTTCTATAGCACAGCAAAGTGGTCATGAAAATTAGCACAAAGTGGCTAATGGACACCGGTGAGGTTGGAGAGAAGGAATGAAATCTATTATCCCCAGCATAGTAAAGTTTGCAAGAGGCATGAGGGCATGGCGTGTATTGGACACAGGATGCAGTTAGACATGTGGAGTGACATGTAATATCCCATAGCACAGAGAATTGAGGACAACAGATGGAGGTGATATGATTAATGGACTCAGGTAAATACAGGCAAAAGAAACAAATTATAATGTCCTTAGCACCCTAGGAAAGGGAGCAGTGATGGGAACAGGGTGGTTAGTAGACACATGGTGCAGCTACACAGAAGTGGCACCTAATAACCTGTATCACAGTAAGGTGTCGAAGAGATATGGCGACAGGATGATAAGGGGAAGCAAAGGTACATTTCGATAGGATGAGTGATTTCTAATGTCCTATATCACAGTAGAGTGGGAGGAGGAATGAAGACAGTGTTGTTTATGGATACAGGGATGCATTTGGACAGGATGAATAATATGTAAAGTCTTACAGCACTATAGAGTGAGAAAGAATGTGGGACAGGGTGGCTAACTGGCACAGGTGTGCTGCTAGACAAAATTAATATTCTATAGCAGATTAGAGTGAGGAGGAGGGAATGCAACAGGGTGGTTAGTGTTGTATACCACAGTCAGGTGATGAGGAGAGCTAGGGGTAGGGTAGTCAGTGGACTCAGAAGGATTGACATTTATTGTACTATAGCACAGGACAATTGAGATGAGTTATGTGGTCAGGGTGGTGAATGGACATATAGTGCAGCTGGACATGAGGAATGGCATATAATGTCCTGTAGTACTGTCTGTTGGGGAGTGTGGATAAAGACATTATGGATATTTGAAACAGTGTCTCAACTGGACAGTAGGAGAGACATTTAAGGGCATCCCCTAGTACAAGAGAATGGGGAAAAGATGATTAATGAACATAAATGTACAGTTCAAAGGGAGGAATCACTTTCAATATCTAATAGCACAGAATGGTGGGGAGGATATGGGACAGAAAGATTGGTGGACACATGTGCAGGTGCAGGAAAGGAGGAATGACATCTAATGTCCCATCATATAGTAGGTGTTGAGGAGGTGTGAGGTCAGGGTGGACAGCTTATACAGGAAGAAGCTGAATGATGAATGGCCTCTAATATCCTATAGCAAATTATCATGCAAAGGCAGTATAGAGAGAGGGTCTTTAGTTGACACAGTGGTGTTGCTGGGCAGCAGGAATTACATAAAATATGCTATAGAAAGCTAAGTTCAGGAGGAGGACTGGGAAGAGGGTGATTCTTGATTACAGGAATGCTGTGAAACAGGAGGGATGTCATCAACTGTTATATTTTGAGGAAAAGGGATGCAGACTAGATGGTTAATGGACATAGGGGTGTGGACTGGCAGTAAAAATGAAAATGTCATCTGTTCACACTGAAGAGAACAACATAGATCATTTGAGCAGTTCATGCATCTAGGTCAAGGTGGAGGAATGGGGGCAGAGTGGTAACAATGCAAACAATAGTGACAGAATGGAAGAAAATATTAGAATTTGCTAACCTTTAAAAAAAATTGGATGATAAGCATTCTAACTGGGATGAGGTGAAATCTCATGGTGGTTTTTAATCTGCATTTTCCTGATGGCTAGTGATCCTGAGCATCGTTTTATTTGTCTGTTAGTCATTTGAATTTCTTCTTTTGAAAAAATATCTGTTATATCCTTAGCCTATATACTAACTGGATTATTTATTTCATTATTGTTGAGTTTCTTGAGCTCCTTAAATACTCTGGATATTAATCTTTTACCATATATACAGTCTTAAAATATTTTCTTCCATTCTGTCAGTTGCCTCTCTGCTGTTTCATTTGCTGTGTAGAAAATTCTTGGCTTGATATAACCCCTTTTGTGTACTTTTGCTTTTTTTTGCATGTGTTTCTTGGGTATTTTTCAAGAAGTTCTTGCCCCTGTTTTCTACTAGTAATTTGATGGTTTCAGTTCTCAGATTTAGATCTCTGATCCACTGTTAGTTGATTTTTATAGAGTGTTAGTTAGGGTTCTTGTTTCATACTGCAGTATGCCCAGATCTAGTTTTCCATATACCACTTGTTGAAAAAATGTCCTTCCTTCATGGAGCAATTTTAGTTCATTCATCAAAGGTTAATTGGTTGTAGGTGTGTGGATTAACTTCTGTTCCATTGGTCCATGTGCATATTCTTGTGCCAGTACTAGGCTATTATGGTTGTAGCTCTTCTGTAACATGTCTTGAAATCTGATATTCTAATGTCTATAAGCTTTGTTTTTATACTTTAAAATTAACTTAGCTATTTGGTCTCTTTGACCCCATAGGCATTTTAGGATCATTTTTTTTTCTAATTCTAAAAACAACTAGTTTGGTATTTTTATTGGGAGTATGTTGAATCTGTAAATTCCTATTTGTATGAGTGTTGAGTATTTCTTTAGTATGCACTATTTTGATGATATTAATTCTTCCAATCTATGAACATGGGATATTTTTCCTTCTTTGCATCTTTTAATATTTCTTTCATTAATGTTTTATAATTTTCCTCACAGGGATTGTTCAAATCCATGGTGAAATTTACTCCAAGGTCTTTAAATTTTTTGTAGCTTTTGTGAATGGCTGATCTTACAACTTCATTTTTGGCCATGGCATTGTTTGTGTGTACAAAGGCCAATGACTTTTGTATTTGATTTTATATCTTGTAATTTGCCAAACTCTCCTATGACTTCCAATAATCTGTTAGTGGTGTCTGTCTTTCAGTCTCCCTATCTATAGGAACATGCCATGTGCAAATAGGGGTAAAATTGACTTCCTCCTATCCCATTTATATTCCATTTCTTTCTTTTCTTATCTAATAGTCTGACTAAACATACAGAATATATTGAATAGTAAGGGTTAAGTGGGCACCTTAGTCTGGTTCCAGATTTTAGTAGAAATGCTTCTAGTAGGCTGGTGCCGTGGCTCACTTGGCTAATCCTCTGCCTGTGGCGCTGGCACCCTGGGTTCTAGTCCCGGACAGGGTGCAGGATTCTGTTCCAGTTGCCCCTCTTCCAGTCCAGCTCTCTGCTGTGGCCTGGGAAGGCAGTGGAGGATGGCCCAGGTGTTTGGGCCCTGCACCCACATGGGAATCCAGGAGAGGCACCTGGCTCCTGGCTTTGGATTGGCACAGCACTGGCCATAGCGGCCATTTGGGGGATGAACCAATGGAAGGAAGACCTTTCTCTCTGTCTCTCTCTCTCACTGTCTAACTCTGCCTGTCAAAAAAATGCTCCCACTTTTCCCCCATTCAGTGTGACACTGGCTTTGGATTTGTCATAAATTGCCTTGATTGTGTTGAAATATTTTCCCTCTGTACCCAATTTGCTTAAGGGTTTTATTATGAAAGGGTGCTGTGTATTTTATTAAATGCTCTCTCAGCAACTAATTTTCATTCTTCAGTTTGTTAATGTGATATATAACATTTGTTTATTTGCGTGTGTTCTCCCATCCCTGTATACCAGAAATATCCCAATTGTTCTGAGTGAGGATCTTTTTGATTTATTGTTAGATTCATTTAGTTAGCATTTTGTTGAGGATTTTTGCATAAGTGTTCATCAGGGATATTGGTCTGTAACTCAAATACAAAGACAGAGACAGATGTCTGAATTCCTTCATTACAAGATTTTGAGGAAAACCCCAAAACCTCTTTTGAAGCCTGCATTATCCCTGAAGGGAGGTAGTAGGCTGTGATACTCAGGGAGGTGTGTGAGGAATTTTATTGTTTCTTTTTCTAGTTTTGGAATTAAGGTGATGCTGGCTTCACAGGAGAAGTTTGGGATGTTTCCCACCCTTTCAATTGCTTTGAACAGTTTAAGAAGGATCGGGATCCATTTTTTGGTAGAATTCAGCAATGAAACCTTCTGGTCCTGGGTTATTATTTGTTGGGTCTTTATTACTGATTCAATTTACATTTTGGTTATTGGTTTGTTTGGGTTTTCTATGTCTTCATAACTCAGTTTTAGTGCATTGTGTCTTACAATCTGTTGATTTCATCTAGATTTTCCAACTTGTTGACATATCTCTCTATTTATAGTAATTCCTGGTGATTCTTCTAAGTTATGTGGCACCCTTTATAGCATCTAAATTTTTACTTTATTAATTTGGGTTTTCCACATTTTTTAGTTGTGCCAATTGTTTTATAATTTTATCTACGTTTTTCAAAAAACTCACAAGGAATCTTTTGTATATTCCTTTTTCTATGTTTTTTATTGTTTCCCCTTGCTAATTTTGGATTTGGCTTCTTCTTATCTAGATACAAGAGACACATGGCTAGGTCATTTATTTGATACCTGTCCAGTTTCTTTTTTAAAATATTTATTTATTTATATGCGAGGGCTACAGAGAGAGAGAGAGAGCTGCAGAGAGAGAGAGAGAGAGAGAGAGAGAGAGAGAGAGAGAGAGAGAGAGAGAGAGAGAGAGAGTTCTTCCAACTGCTGGTTCACTCCCCAATTGGCTGCAAGGGCTGGAGCTGTGCCAACCTGAAGCCAGGGGCCAGGAGCTTCTTAAGGGTCTCCCATGTTGGTATAGTGGCCCAGATACTTGGGCCATCTTCCGCTGCTTTTTCAGGTGCATTACACAGTAGCTGGATTAGAAGAGGAGCACCTGGGACTCAAACTGGCACCCATTTGGGAAGTTGAAGATGCAGGTTTTGCTTTTCCAGCTATGGCACAGCACTACCCAGTCCAATTTTTTATGTATGCACTAATTGCTACAAACTTTCCTCTTAACCTTGCTTTTTTTGTATCCCAGTTGATATGCTGTTGTGTTGTCTTCATTCATGACTAATAATTTTTCATTTTCATTTGATTTCTTCCTTGACCCATTGTTTATTTGGAACATGCTTTTCAGTTTTCTTGCATTCACGCATTTTCTAGGGTTCCTTAAACTGTCCATTTCCAAGTTAAATTCCATTGTATTCAGAACAATTTCATTTTTAAAAAATTTTATGACGTTTTCTGGCATAGGGCAGAATGCATCCTTGATAGAGTTCCAGGTATTGGGGAAAAGTGTATGAATTCTGCAGCTGTGGGATGACAAGTTCTGTAGATATCAATTAGGTCCACTTGGTCAATAGTATAAATTAGCTCTGTTGTTTATCTGTTGATTTTTTTCCTCATTGATCTCTCCACTGGTGAAAATGGGGTGTTGAAGTCTTCCATTATTATTATAATGGAGTCTACATCTTCCTTTATATCCATTAACATTTATTTTAAATGGTCACGCACTCTAGCAATGGGTTCAAATATATTTAGTACATCACATTTTTCTGTTGAATTGATTCTATAATCATTACATAATGCCCTTAGTTGTCTAATGGTATTTGTGTTAAAGTCTACTTTGTGTCATACTAAGGTGGCTATTCCTGCTTGTTTTTTATTTCCATTGGCATGGAATATATTTGTCTATGCTTTCACTTTCAGTCTGAGAGTATGTTAGTGAGTTGTGTTTCTTAATTTCCCCCAATTAACGTAAAAAGAACAGATTTTTGGCATTCCATAGGTACAAGAAAGCAAACATGCTTTCCTCACTGCTCTAACATCCACCCCAGCTCTCTTCTCTCTCTCTTTCCACTTACTTTATGAAAGATGTTTGCAATGCCAAAAAATTTTTAAACACAGTACTTTTTAAAAGATTTTTTGTATTTGAGAGTCAGAGTTACACAGAGAGAGGAGAAGCAGAGAGAACTCTATCTGAGAGTTCTTCCAACTGCTGGTTCATCCCCCAGCTGGCTGCAATGGCTGGAGCTGCGGCAGAAGCCAGGAACTTCTTACGGGTCTCCCACATGGGTGCAGAGGCCCAAGCACTTGGGCCATCTTCTACTGCTTTGCCAGGCCATAGCAGAGAGCTGGATTCAAAGTGAAGCACCTGGTTCTTGAACCGGCACCCATATGGGATGCTGGCGCTTCAGGCCAGGGCATTAGCCTGCTGCACCACAGCCTGGCCTCTAATGCTAAAATTTTAACCCACTCTATTCACAGGCTGAATTTGTCACTAATCATAATATTCAACAAGTAAAAAGTACGAAGACCACAGTGCAACAGGAATATAAACAAGAGCTAAATATGACACTCATATCTGAAAATGACTATTTCACTCCTATACATTTTTGCTATTTTATGTTACCTGTCACATGGCAGAGAACACATATCATATTTGGTTTTTTGAGACTAGTTTGCATCCATTTTGTTGCAGTGGTATTCTGTGGAGCATACATGCATCATACTTTCTATACCCCTTCATCAGGTAGTGGATATGTTGGGGGTTGATTTAATCTCTTTGCTTGTAAATTGAGACTCAATAAACATGGAGGTACAAATAATACTATTGTCTGCTGATTTCATTTCATTTTGGTAAATTCCAGGAGCCAGAGGGCTGATCATATGCCACATGTATTTCAGAGTTCTGAGCAATCTCCATGCTATCTTGTTTGATGATTTCAGAATAATAGTCTTCTAACTATAGTGAAATGAAACATCTTTGTGGTTTTGATTTGCATTTCCATGATACATACTGATCCTGAACACTGTTTCAAGTGTCTGTTGGCCATTTTATTACCTTCTGTATCTGGTTCTCTGTGGCTCTGCCTTTCAAAGGAAAAGGAAAATTAAAAAAAAAACATATTTCATGATAAGCCATGTTACAGACAAAATTGGTTGGGAGACACCAGTGTGAGTCTAAGTTGGGTCAAGGACTTGTTACACTTGGAGCTCGCTCCTCTTGCTGTCCTTGGCCAAAGCTCAACAAGAGGTGGTGATGCCTTAAAACTGAGCCAGCTGTTATTCTTCAATTACAAAAACTTCAGCATTTGCTCAGAGGGAGGAGGTGAAGAGCTATGCCTGAAAACTCTGCTTTTCTGTCTATTTGATGCTGAGACCATGAGGACTTCCTGGGATAGAGACAGTGTCTGTCAGTCTAGGCGTTTGTACACCTCAGCCACTTTCACATTCCAGTGGGACTTGCTGTGCTAGTGTTTGCTAGGTGTGACTAAGGCCCACTATTAGTTGACTGGAAGATTATCCTTGTCTTTGCAGATGGACCTCAGACCACCAGTTAAAGAAATGGAGAACAAAGATTCAGTTTCATGCAGAAAGTGGCTGTAGAAAATAGCAATGGCTCTTACCTACTTGCCGAGACTGCTAGTCAACCTGCAGATTTTAGATGGACCGGTCCCATAATTACCTGAGCTGATTACTTGTAATCTAACTATCCACTGCTTGTCTGTATGTCTATCTACTTAATATACATCTCTCTACCTGCCATTTATATATCTTGTATTTATCATCTCTAACTCATCCATTTATCTATCACCTATCTATCTACTTACCTATAATTTATCTGTCAGTCATCTAGGTTTTAGATCCAGCCATTAGCAGTCTATGTAACTATCACCACGATCTCTCTCTTTCTATTATCTATTGTTTCTATATATCTCAGTCTTATCACTATTCATCATTTATTATGCCTCATTTATCATCACCCATCTATACATCTACCCTATCAAATATCTATGTATCCATCATATCTCTCCTTCTCTCTATAATGTATCTATCACCTGACCATCCTTCTGCTTATACATGTCTCTGCCTATCTATCTATCTATCTATCTATCTATCTATCTATCTATCTATCTAAATATCTATCATTTTATCATCTATTTGTATATGTTTATAACATGCATTTCTCCATTTACATAGCCATCATTCATCTACTCATTTATCTAGGTTCCTAACTATCCAACTATCCTTCAGTCATCTATTTTCATACATCTCCAATCAGTTGAAGACCTGAAGATTAAATGAAGATTTTTCCCTGAAAGCAGAGGCATTTAAGGCAGCAGCATAGCAGCTCCAGGTTCTGTGTCCAGTCTGCTGAGATAACCAACAGCTTTCAGACTTGACAGGTCTGACAGTCACAGGAATAAATTCCTTATAAAAATATCTTTATATATGCATTGGAACTTCTAGAGCTCATGGAAAATGAGATTAACAATAAACTGATTTTGGTACAAAACACGGCATTGCATGTATACTCCTTCTAGAATTTGCATTTCCAATAAACTTTGGGAGTGGCCTTAGATTTAAGGCATAAAAATTGGTGATTTAAGAGACATATCTTGCTATATGTTCACCACTAAAGAACTCATTAACACTGTGCACTTCACATAATTAACTAGGTGATGTATTCTGCTAGGGTAGTCCACATTCATGGAGACAAGCGTTATCCTGACGGCCTCAGTCTACCACTGTAGGCACAGCTGGTCCTGGGTTGCCAAGAGCAGTTATGCTAATACAAGCCAGGGCAACTGGTTTATATTCCCTGCCCCAACGGTCACTGAGACCTTTTCTATTGCCCCCTTTGATGTCTGCCAAGAGGGCAGAAGGTGGTGATGCAGAGATCAGATTCATGTTTTACAGATAAGGCCTTTGAGGTTCTGAGGTGAGAGAGCACGAAGCAGCAGTACCAAAGGACTCCTCACCATTTAGCATATGTGTCACATCACGGCAGCATTCCAGTACCCAGTGAGCTTCTTTATCATTGCACTAATGGCTGCAAGCCATGACTGCTGGCACCAATGAGTTACATTGTGGCAATGTTCCTGCCCAAGGTAAACTTTGTTATTATTACACTGTTGACTTTACCCTGATTGCTGGCAACACTGTATCACATCATGGCAGCATTTCTGCACACAGCAAATCTCATTATTATTATACATGACGACTTCAGGTTATAGCCATGGCAGCATTCCTGCATACTGCAGCCTTACAATCATTATACTGATAACTTCAGGCCGTGCTTGCAGTCTGCTTGGCTTCTGATTTTGTTCTTATGGAGATGCTACAGTTAACTCTTTTCACTGGATCATGACACTTTACAGAGATACATGCACAAGAGGCATAAGTTCTTGGAGAATTCCTGTGTGGGGCTGGAGGTTCACCTGGATGGGTTACCACTGCTCACCCTGAGCACAGTGGCAGCCTCACTCAGCTCTTCTCCACTGTGTACAGAAGCCCACAATGCTTCCTGAGTTGGGGCTGTCCTAAAGACCCTACATCTGTCACAGCAGCATTACAGGAGCATGTCAGCCAAGGCTTCTGTTGGCAGGAAACCCATGGCCCACATACCAGGAGACTCTCATGCTGCCTTCCAAGGGCTTCTAGATTTGTTTTGATATTTGACAATATATAACAAAACTTTTCTTTTTTAACAGCCTTTTAGTTCTTGTTTTAATTTTTTTTCTTTTTCTCCGAAACCTTTTATTTAAGGTATGCAAACACATGCATTTCACAAATACAACTTTAGAAACATAGTGATTCTTCCCACCCTACCCACCTTCCCTATCACCCTCCCACCCTTCTTCCTCCTTCCTCTCCTACTACCATTCTTACTTTTCAACTAAGATCTATTTTCAATGAACTTTATGCATGTAAGATTAACTCTATACTAAGCAAAGAACTCAACTAATAGTATGAAAAAATAAAAATTTCCTCAACAGCAGAGACAAGGGCTGTTCAAAGTCTTCACCTCTCAAAGGGTCAATTTCACTCCTATGGGCTACCTTTTAGGTGCTCTATTAGTCATCACAGATCAGGGAGAACATATGGTATTTGCCCTTTTGAGATTGGCTTTTTTCACTAGGTATACTGTTTTCTAAGGTCTTCTAGATTTTAATACTGTTTCACTCTGTGCCTGAGAACTACTTCTTTGTCTAACCACCTGTCACATGCTGCTGCTGTATCAACTTCCTCAAGTTAAATATAGAAGACTCTGAGATTCAGTTTGAAGGTGAGACTTTGCTTAGCTCTGGAAAAGGCCAGGCATGAAACCTACAGCAAGTTGGTTACCGCCAGACACTCTCATGGCCACCCTCAGTCACCCTAAGCTTCAGGAGGAAAGGCACACATCTAAATTGAGTGTGCCATTAGGTCTGGCCAACAAACAAATGCAGAGAGACCTCCTCCTCCCCTTCTTTAGACCTGAAAACCCTAAAATTTAACAAAAATGGAACTGCAATATCACAAAGCTACTCTGCCTTACATGTAAATTCTGTCTCCCACAAAGAAAATCTCTGTTCCAGCAATCTCCAAAAATATACTTGGCAGAGCTACCAAAGGAAAAAACTCGAGAACAGTGGTAAATCCTAGACAACTTCACTTCAAAGAATCATCCACGTGGGCTGGCACTGTGGCATATTGGGTGAAGCCACTGCCAGCAGTACCAGCATCCCCCTACATGCACCAGTTTGAGTCCCAGCTTCTCCACTTCCAATCCAGCTCTGCTGTGGCCTGGAAAAGCAGTGGACAATGGCCCAAGTCTCTGGGTCCCTGCATCCCCTGCAGAGACCTGGAATAATCTCCTGCTCCTGGCTTTGGATAAGCCCAGCTCTGGCCAGTGTGGCCATCTGGGAAGTGAGCCAGGAATGGAAGACTTCCCTTCCCTCCCCTCCCTTTCCCTTCCCTCTCCTCCCCTCCCCTCTCCATCCTTCCCTTTCCTTCCTTCCTCCTTCCTTCCTCCCCTCCCCTCCCCTCCTTTCCCTCCCCTCCTCTTCCCTCCCCTCCTTTCCCTCCCCTCCTCTTCCCTCCCCTCCAATTCCCTCCCCTCCTCTTCCTTCCCTCCCCTTCCTTCCCTCCCCTCCTCTCCCATTCTCTGCCTCCCCCTTCCCTCCCCTCCCATTTCTTCTCTCCCCTTCCTTCCCCCTCCCCTCCCCTCCCTCCCCTCCCCTCTCCCCTCCCATCCCCTCCCCCCACCCTTCCCCTCCCCTTCCATTCACTCCCCTCCCCTCCCCTCCCTATCCCTCCCCTCCCCTTTCATTCCCTCCCATCCTCTCCCCTTCCCTCCCATCCCCTTCCTTCCCTCACCTTCCTTTCCTCCCCTACCCCTCCCATCCCATCCCCTACCCCCTTCCCCTCCCCTTCCACTCACTCCACTCCCTACTCTCCCCTTCCTCCCCTCCCCTCCCCTCCCCTTCCTCCCCTCCCCTCCCCTCCCCTTCCTCCCCTCCCCTCCCCTCCCCTCTCCCTCCCCTCCCCTCCCCATCACCCTCCCCCTCCCCCTTCCTTTCCCTTCCCTTCCCTTCCCTTCCCTTCCGTTCCCTTCCCTTCCCTCCCCTTCCCTCTTCTCTCTCCTTCCCTCTCCCTGCCTCTGCATCTCTGTAACTCTGCCTTGGAAATAAATAAATAAATATTTGCTTTTTTTAATGTCCATGTCACTTTTCCCTGTCTTATCTAGTGGCAGCAAAAACCTCTTCACCAGTATTTCATGGAGACAGAACCTTGCCCTTTCTTTTAATTTAGCCACCTTGGCATCTCCCCATATTGTAAAGTCCTGGGAGGAATTTCAGGCATCTCCAATCCATCAAGCCCTCTACCCAGCAATGTCCTACACAGCGGATGGAAAGAAAATTAAATGGCCCCTCCCAAGGTATCATTACCCTGGGAAATATGTCTCTCAACCTATGTACAGTAAATTATGACATATCTTTTTAAGAGTTTTTGTTTAATTGGTAACCGTTTATCAGTTTCCTAGCCAACTGCAGTAAGCTCTCTTCTCTTCCACTATTCTGACTTCGTTAAAATTGTTCCAAGTGATTAGATAATTCCATATGCTGTGGTGGAATGAGAAGGCCATGCCAAGGTGGCCACTGGCAAGCGAGTGTCAGTTACTCAGGAATGGCTTTGAAACCCACCTGGCAACAGAGCCTGCCTGGCAACAGGCTGTGATTGGTTGGGGCATAGACAGCCCCTTGACCAGATTAGCTGGTCTTGGCTACATAAGATGTTGTACCAACTGTAAGAAACGAGTCTGCGGGCTGTTCACCTCAAGCCTGCTTTCACCCGACTCCTGGGGTCTGTGTGGTGACTGCGTGCCTCTTGCCCCCACCACACTGCTCCTCTCAGAAACGAATCCACTGCAGAGATTTGGTAATTAAAACCTTAAAAATATAAATCCTCCTAATTATAGTCAGCTCTTAAGAAATCTAGTTCAAGGCCCAGCTGAATGATTCCCCGATTTCCTTGCCAGAGTCTTGGAGGCAGTAGAGAAAAGATTACTGCCTGGCCCTGATCAAGACAATTGGGTCAAACAATTATCTTGGGAAGGTGCTAACAAAGAGGCAAAAACAGCAAATGCCCCAGGCCATAATGAAGACATTTCTAAATGGATAGTAGCCACAAAGGAGGTAAACCCTGCTGATACACCCATACAGGCCCTGACTGCAGCCATTAACAAATTGAGCACAAAGAAGTCTAAAGACCCTCCAGTTTGTTGGGGATGCCAGGAAACAGGACACCTACAGCGAAACTACCCAAATGCTAAAAAATGGGCAGAAAACGCTGTGTCCCAGGTGTAAAAGATTTCAAGGCCAAGCCTTTAAACACCCAGTTTAGCAAAGTAGCAGGATATAGAATCAATGCACAAAAATCAACAGCCTTTGTATACACAGGCAATGCCACCGCTGAGGAAGAACTTCTAAAATCAATCCCATTCACAATAGCTACAAAAACAATCAAATACCTTGGAATAAACTTCGCCAAGGACGTTAAAGATCTCTAAGATGAAAACTACAAAACCTTACAGAAAGAAATAGAAGAGGATACCAAAAAATGGAGAAATCTTCCATGCTCATGGATTGGGAAAATCAATATCATCAAAATGTCCATTCTCCCAAAAGCAATTTATACATTCAATGCAATAGTAATCAAGATACCAAAGACATTCTTCTCAGATCTGGAAAAAATAATGCTGAAATTCATATGGAGACACAGAAGACCTCGAATAGCCAAAGCAATCTTGTACAACAAAAACAAAGCCAGAGGCATCACAATCCCAGATTTCAGGACCTACTACAGGGCAGTTGTTATCAAAACAGCATGGTACTGGTACAGATACAAATGAATAGACCAATGGAACAGAATAGAAACACCAGAAATGAACCCAAACATCTACAGCCAACTTATATTTGATCAAAGATCCATAACTAACCCCTGGAATAAGGACAGTCTATTCAATAAATGGTGCTGGGAAAATTGGATTTCCACGTGCAGACGCTTGAAGCAAGACCCATACCTTGCACCTTACACAAAAATTCACTCAACATGGATTAAAGACTTAAATCTATGACCCGAAGCCATCAAATTATTAGAGAGCATTGGAGAAACCCTGCAAGATATAGGTACAGGCAAAGACTTCTTAGAAAAGACCCCTGGAGCACAGGTAGTTAAAACCAAAATTAACATTTGGGATTGCATCAAATTGAGAAGTTTCTGTACTTCAAAAAAAAAAGCAGTCAGGGAAGTGAAGAGGCAACTGACAGATTGGAAAAAATATTTGCAAACTATACTACAGATAAAGGGTTGAAAACCAGAATCTACAAAGAAGTCAAGAAAATCCACAACAACAAAACAAACAACCCACTGAAGAGATGGGCCAAGGTCCTCAAGAGACATATTTCGAAAGAGGAAATCCAAATGGCCAACAGACACATGAAAAAATGTTCAAGATCACTAGCAATCAGAGAAATGCAAATCAAAACCACAATGAGGTTTCACCTCACCCCAGTGAGAATGTCTCACATTCAGAAAACTACCAACAACACACTCATAGAATGGCTGATGTCCTAAGCAACACTCTGTTTCAGAATCAGCCCTTAAGGCATTCGGATCTGGCTGAAGAGCCCATGAGAGTATTGTAGGCATGGAAAGCCAAGATACCATGGAAAAGAAAAAAAAGAAGAAGACCTAAATGAAAGATCTCTATGAGTGAGATCCCACTGGAAAGAATGGGGCCATCGAAGAAGGAGGTACCTTTCTCTGAAGGGAGGAGAGACCTTCAACTTTGACTATAACCCTATCGGAATAAGATCAAAGTCAGCGAACCCTAAAGGCTTCCATAGCCATGGCAACTCATGTCTAGAGCCTAGGGAGATAACTGACGGCATCAACAGGAGTGTCAAATTGTTAAGTCAGCAAGAGAAGTCACTGTGTACTTACATCCCATGTGGGACCTGTTCTTAATGTGTTGTCTAATGTACAGTGATGCTATAACTAGTACTGAAGTAGTATTTTTACACTTTGTGTTTCTGTGTGGGTACAAACTGATGAGATCTTTACTAATTATATACTGAATCGATCTTCTGTATATAAAGATAATTGGAAATGAAAAAAAACCAACCTGGTGTTAAATTGGAAATGGCATAGAAAATTAATTAATTTTTAAAAACTATTATGTAGGATCGCTGTCTTTAATGTGCTGTACACGCTTATTTAATGCTACAACTAGTATTCCAACAGTATTTTTTTGCACTTTGTGTTGCTATATGGGGCAAACTGTTGAAATTGTTACCTAATATATACTAAACTGATCTTCTGTATATAAATAGAATTGAAAATGAATCTTGATGTGATTGGAAGGGGAGAGGGAGCGGGAAAGGGGAGGGTTGTCGGTGGGAGGGAAGTAATGGGAGGGGGGAAGCCATTGTAACCCATAAGCTGCACTTTGGAAATTTATATTCATTAAATAAAAGTTCAATAAAAAAAGCTAGGGATGCACCCAGACCTGACCTCCAAGGTGTTGGAGGATTAAAATTGGCTGATCAGATCATCACACCTGTAACTTGGTGAGATGACAATGGAGATACAGGAACCATCTTTCCACTAATTGCTGAGGTTTTCCTGACCTTATGGGGGAGAGATGTGCTCTCACAAATGCAAGTGGTATACTATAGGTCACAAATCTCCACAAGCCAGTACCTTTAATGTAGAACCCACAAGTAAGATTCACCCCCAATTCTAGGGGCCACTTCTCACCTCATACAAAAGCCAAGCCCCATCCCCATTGAATGGGAAAAAACAGAAAACATCTGGGTAGAGCAGTGGCCAATAATACAACCCAAACTTAGCATCCTAAAGAATTAGTACAGGAACAATTGGAAAATGGACACATAGAACCCTCCACTAGCCCTCATAACACGCCCATTTTTGTGATACCAAAGAAACAGGGAAAATATAGGCGTCTACAGGATTTGAGAGCCATTAATAAAAATATAAAAAGGATGGGAACCAAAGGTACAACATTTTCCTCCCTTTCAATTCTCACGTTATCAAATCTCCTCCCATATATCTCCAATGGGACCAAATCTAAATGTCACGCATAAATACTCACTTAATGAACTTCAGCAACTATGTGGCCAAATCAATTGGCTGAAGCCCTTCCTTCCCCTTACACCTGCAGAACTTAGACCACTATATGATTTACTGACTAAGGGAAACAGCCCTTCTTCAAAAATCACATTGACACCAGCAGCCAAACCCACTATAGAAAAAATTAACACCCAGTTATCAAATTTAAACACCTTTAGATATGACCCTCAGGTACCTCTATTTGCCATAACCATATCTACCCTCAAGGCCCCTTAGGAGTTATTTGGCAATAACATGGACCACTTTTTTGGGTGCACATAGCCTGGAGCGATTGCTATAAAATAGTGAACAATAGATGCCATCCTTATGATGGGACTTAAATTAAGATATTATACCATTAAGACATTTAACACAGAGCCAGACATACTGGTCCTACCACTACCACAATTAGAACTGTCAACATTGATGCAGAATCGCGCGTTCTTTCAAACTTTAATGATAAATTTTGCAGGACAGATTGGCAATCCCCTGCCAGCGGACAGGCTACTCCGGACACTACAAACCTTAGAAATAGGCTATCCAAAACATGCTTTCCCTGCTAATCAACCTATAGCCATGGCACCATGTGCAAATGTTTATGGATGCCAACAAGTCACTCTTTGGAATAATGATCAAATCTTTAACAGAAAAAGGTAAGATCCATGTAGAACCCCACAGGGGATCAGTACAGTTGGGAGAAATAAGAGCAATAGTCAAGGTTCTACTCCTTAGCCAAGATGGACCGGTAAATATAGTTTTGGACAGCAAATACTCAGTACAGGTAGCAAAGATGATCCCTTTTGCAGTCTTTAACCCGACCAGTAAGCCAATTGACCAGATGTTCACAACACTTAAAGAGCTAACTGAGAACAGAAAATACCCATTTTATATCTCACATGTAAGATCACATACTTGGGCCAGTGCCGCGGCTCACTAGGCTAATCCTCTGCCTTGTGGCGCTGGCACACCGGGTTCCAGTCCCGGTTGGGGTGCCGATCCTGTCCCGGTTGCCCCTCTTCCAGGCCAGCTCTCCGCTGTGGCCAGGGAGTGCAGTGGAGGATGGCCCAAGTGCTTGGGCCCTGCACCCCATTGGAGACCAGGAGAAGCACCTGGCTCCTGCTATCAGATCAGCGCGGTGTACCGGACGCAGTGCGCCAGCCGCGGCGGCAATTGGAGGGTGAACCAATGGCAAAGGAAGACCTTTCTCTCTGTCTCTCTCTCTCTCTCACTATCCACTCTGCCTGTCAAAAAAATTTAAAAAAAAAAGATCACATACTGGGTTACCTGGCTTTATTTTCCAAGGCAACAGAAAGGTTGATCGTCTTATATCCTGCAACACGGCTTCCATTGGGCACTTAGAACAAGCCCGTATTTTACACCAAAAATTTCATGTGTCAGCAAGCCACATAAAATTGCTTTTCCCAGAGATAACAATGAGCCAATGCAAATACCTAGTGCACTCTTGCAAGAATTGTGCACCCCTTGCTCCGTTAGTCCCATTGCAACAAGCAGCAGTGAACCCGTGAGGCCTTGCTCCTAATAAACTATGGCAAGTGGACGTCACTCACATTAATTCCTTTGGTAAACTTAAGTTTGTCCATGTGGTGGTAGATACTTATTCAAAGGCTGTATTTTCAATAGCCCTATCTGGAGAAAAGGCTAGTAATATGATAAAGACAGTTAAATCAGCCATGCTGGTCCTTGGTGTCCCCTGGACTATAAAGACTGATAATGGGCCAGTGTATACATCACAGGAATTTACTTCCTTCCTGAAATCTTGGAACATACAGTCTGCCACAGGTATCCCATACAACCACAGGGACAGACAATCATTGAAAGAACTCATAGGACGATTACAGATCTCTTACAAAGACAAAGAAACAATCACATGCCCTCAGACCCACAGCTTGCTTTGACTGAGGCCCTTTTCACTATCAATTTTCTTACTTTTGATTCCCACGGGATCAACCCAGCTTATAAACACTGGGGATCCTTTCCATCCCTGACCCCAGCCCCTATGGTTAGGTGGGAAGACCCCCTGACAGGATAATGGAAAGGACCACACCCTCTGCTAAACAAAGGTTGAGGATATGCTTGTGTCTTTCCAGAGAATGTGGAACAGCCCATTTTGTACCAACAAGAAACATCAAGCCTGCAACTGACAGCCAACCAGAACCAGCTGAACAAGACCGAGACTCCGCCTTGTTAGCAGACACACCTGCCCTATCATCCTACCCTGGGAAACTGCCCAAAGCCACATCTGTTACTGTTGTGTACCCCACTAGCTCTGGTCAGCCACTCAAATGGCCCACAGCCTGTGTGTGGTCATGCCATTCCTGATAACCATTATTCCTCATTCCTACCCCTATCTGAGCAAGCAATCCTGTGGTCTCTCGATCTGAGCGCTGGTTAGTCAATGATGGGTAAGATCCCTTGGGGGACAACCTAAGACAGACACAGCTGCGTATGGTGACCACATGGAAACGGGGTCAGCAATGGTGTGGCCAAGAATCCTGCCTCCAGTTGCTCAAAAATAAACAAAAAGGGGGAAATGTGGTGGAATGAGAAGGCCATGCCAAGATGGCCGCTGGCAAGGGAGCATCAGTTACTCAGGAATGACATTGAAACCTACCTGGCAACAGAGCCTGCTTGGCAACAGGATGTGATTGGTTGGGGCATAGACCGCCCCTTGACCAGATTGGCTGGTCTTGGCTATATAAGATATTGTTTCAACTGTAATAAACGAGTCTGCGGGCTGTTTGCCTCAAGCCCACTTTCACCTGACTCCCGGGGTCTGTGTGGTGACTGCGTGCCTCTTGCCCTCACCATGCTGCTCCTCTCAGAAATGAATCCATTGCAACATTGTTGAGAAACCAACGGCAACAATGTGCTAATTTCTATATTCAAGTTTTTCATTTCCCATTTTGGTGACAGACCAAAGGGACATTGATTTTGTGTGCTATTGAAGTAATCTTTATATTCTCTGTCTCTCCTTAAGTTCTGTTTGCTTAAACCAGCTGAATTTTTATTACCAGAGATTTTCAGCTCAGGCCACCAAAGATTAGGGGTTGGATTGAGTGCCTGCTCGGCTGAAATCCTAAAGGCTTCCTCTGATACAGGCCTAAGCAGGACAATAAGATTAGGTTCCTGAGCTGGATACCAAAACTCTCTTGTCCCCCCTGTAGTCTCTCCTGTATCACCCACCTGTCAATCAATGTAACCTCTCCACTTTTGGAAGTGAATAAGAGGCCTGGAGAGAGCTGTGGCTGCCCTGAACCTGCCTGCCCTCCACTCCCACATTTCTCTTGCCTGCCCTCTGACTTGTACTCTCTCATCCACAAGCTGTTGTGCTTGCAGCCTCAGTGGCCTCCTATTCTCTTAAGACTTGGACTACAACTCGCCATTCTCACCTAGGTTGTAGGTTTCTGATGAGAACTCAGCTGTGAGTCTAGTTGGAGATCCTCTGAAAGTAATCTGGAGTTTTTCTTGTGCACATTTTAGAATCTTGTCCTTATGTTTTACTGTGGAGGGTTTGACTACAACGTGTCATGGTGAGAATCTTTTCTGGTCTTGTCTGTTAGGAGTTCTGTGTGCTTCCTGTACTTGGATGTCCATTTCCTTCTCCAAACTTGGGAAGTTTTCTGTACTTCTTTCACTAAATAGACCTTGTAGTCCATTCTCTCTTTCCACACCTTCAGGAACGCCTAAAACCCATACATTGGGCCATTTGATAGTATCCTATAGATATACAACACTGTTTAAAGTTTTCTATCTCCAACTTGTTCCCTTCCTGTGCTTTTTGGTCTGACCATAGAATTTCCAAAGACTTATCTTCTAATTCTATATCTTTTATTCTGCTTTGTTGAGTCTGTTCTTAAGGCTTTCCACCTATTTTTTATTTGATCAATTGAGTTCTTCATTTCTAGTATTTAATTTTGATTTCTCTTCAAAATCTCAATTTCATGGTAAAAATTTTCATTTATGTCATGTTTGGTTTTCTTTAGTTCCTGGATTTGCTTCTGGTTGCTTTTGAGTAATCTTATGATTAAATTTTGTATTCCATTTCCAGCATTTTCTCAATCTCTTCATCTTCACATTCTACTTTTGAAATGTTGTTGTGTTCCTTTGTAGGGGAAGATCATGGTGTCTCCCTTATTCTTGTTTCTTGAATTTCTGCTTTTTATTAGGTATTTGTGGAGTTAATTGTCTCCCCCTCCCCCAATGAATTTTATTTTTGAGCTTGCCTCTGTAGTTTAGTGGAATGTCTGTGCTTCCAGTGAATACTGAGAGATATGTGTTGGGTTTGTCCAGGGGGTTCTGGTCAGTACTCCTTGGTGGAGCAACTACACAGGGCAACACTCAAACTGCAGGTGGTAGCTCTCCTTCTATTAACAGAAGTGGGGCAAGGTCACATCTGTTGGTGTGATCACTCAATCACCTCCTCCTCTTCAAGCTGAGCATGTCCAGTGTTAGTCCCCAGTGTGTTCAACACTCATCCATGTGAATGATCAGTGCAATCCTCCCTGTACAAATTGTTCCAGCTGCAATGAGCTGCCCTGGAAATCAAGGAGTTGCAAGAGCATGGCTCTGCAACCAGAGCTTTCCCCAAACCCCAGCTACACCTGACCTCTCTCACACAGTCACAGTGTTTTCAGCCCCAGCACCCAGGGCTCCCAAGTTCAAGGAGTGCAAGAGAGTCCGTTCTACCCCACTAGTCTGTCCTGTCCATGGAGACTGAGAGGTTCCCAGGGAGGGGTTCCCTGAGCAGCTGCCCATGTGTGTTTCACCTGGTCAGATCAGGTTCGATACCCCCAGCTAGACTCAGAGTGCTAAAATCCCAGGATCAGAAGTCTGCACTATACCTGCCAGCCACAACCCTACTCTTTCACAGGTGTGTTGGGTGGGTACAAGAGTCCCCATGGGTGGTACTTCCCTTTGGTGGGGATGGTTCCCTCTCCCCATCCATTGCCAGTTGGTAGCAGTGGAGCTGGTGTTGTCCTGATGACTAGGTGGGGACAGACCATTTGTTTCAGATGCCTTGGTTTCTCCTGCCAATAGTCTTCTCTAGCTAATGTGTGTGCACAGAGGAGCTTGGGCAGCTGCTACCTATTTGTGAATGAAGTGGTGCTCACCTTCTCACTGCTGGCTGCAAAGCACTGTTGTGGAGGGGGAAGAATTGGAAAGACATAATTCTTCCTTCCCCCATCTGGGTGAGCAGTCACCCAGCCCCCTGATGGCTCTGGGTCAGACTCAAATGACATAGTCTACTAGGCTGTCCCTCCAACTGTATCAACAGTGGTGTGACTTTGATCTCAGAATGAAAAAAACCCTTAAGGTTTCCTGGTCTGGCTGAAAGGCCTGTGAGAGAATTTCAGGTGTGGAATGCCAAGACTCTTTGGCAAAAAATAACCTACATGAAGGATCTCTGTGAGCCCTCATAGGAAAGAAAGGGCCATCAAAGAAGGATGTACTTTTCTCTGAAGAGAGGAGAGAATGTCCACTTTACTTATGGCTGTGTCCAATTCCATGGTCACAAAAGGCTTCCACAGCTGGTGCCGTGGCTCAACAGGCTGATCCTCTGCCTTGCAGCACCGGCACACTGGGTTCTAGTTCCAGTTGGGGCACCGGATTCTGTCCCGGTTGCCCCTCTTCCAGGCCAGCTCTCTGCGGTGGCCCGAGAGTGCAGTGGAGGACAGCCCAGGTGCTTGGGCCCTGCACCCTATGGGAGACAAGGAGAAGCACCTGGCTCCTGCCTTCAGATCCGTGTGGTGCACCAGCCGCAGCGCGCTAGCCGCGGTGGCCATTGGAGGGTGAACCAACGGCAAAAGAAGACCTTTCTCTCTGTCTCTCTTTCTCTCACTTTCCACTCTGCCTGTCAAAAAATAATAAATGAATTCATAAAAGGCTTCCATAGCCTTGGAAGCCCAAGGCAAGGGCCTCGAGTGATCAATGATGTCATAAATTAGAGTGTTAATTGTTAAAGGAACAGCAGAAGTCACTGTGCACTTACTCCCCATGTAGGATCTCTGTCCTTAATGAGTTGTACTATGAGAATTGACTGCAAATCTTGTTCTCAAACTGTACTCTATATGTTGTGTGTGATTATGGGTGCACACTGTTGAAATCTGTGCCTATCATGGAGTTGGTCCTCTGTATATAAAACCAAACTAAAATATACCATAATGAAGAATAAGATGGGATAGGGAGAGGGATGTGGGGTTTGAGTATGGGTGTGAGGGAAAGAACCACTATATTCCTAAACTTTTACCTATGAAAAATGCATTCATTAAATAAAAACTGTAAGAAAAGAAACTTGGAAGGAAAGACCAGTTACTGCTGAAATGGAAGGGTTGCTATCAAGTGCTACTGAGCAAATCTACCTCAGTGAAATTACAGGTCATCTCAAGCTGGAACATTTGTCAAAGAATAAATTTCTACCTCTTGAGTGTTAGCAGGTGAACTCACAATATATGTCTGCCTACTCCTGTGAGCCAGTCAAAGATCTTAAATACTTCTTCAAAAACAAAAAAAAATAAGTAAAGCTCTTGCTTTTGTCACACCAAGACTGTTGCACTTTAAGGCAGACATGTTGTACCTACCTCTTCTTTTGATTCTTCTGGGAGTGGTTATTGGCAAGAAAACTCCTAAGTGAGTTATTTTATAATACTTGAAGATCCTGGTGAGCCACACAAACCTGATTTTTAAACTTTTATTTAATAAATATAAATTTCAAAAGTACAACATTTGGATTATAGCGATCCCCCCCCCATAACCTTCCTCCCACCTGCAACCACCCACCTCCCACTCCCTCTTCCATCCCATTCTTTGTCAAGGTTCATTTTCAATTATGTTTATATATAGAAGATCAACTTAGTATATACTAAGTAAAGATTTCAACATTTACACACACAGAGATACACAAAGTTAAAGTACTGTTTGAATACTAGTTTTACCATTAACTCACATAGTAGAACTCATTAAGGACAGAGATTGTACATGGGGAGTAAGTGCACAATGACTCCTGTTGTTGACTTAACAATTGACACTCTTATTTATGACGTCAGTAAACATCCTAGGCTCTTGTCATGAGCTGCCAAGGCTATGGAAGCCTCTTGACTTCGCCAACTCTGATCTTATTTAGACAAGGCCATAGTCAAAGTGGAAGTTCTCTCCTCCCTTCAGAGAAAGGTACCTCCCTCACAAAGCTGATTTTGAAAAGCAGACCTTGCTTTAGGTAATATGCCCTAGACTTCTGAACAACTTTTACAGCAAGAACTTAGATCAGTGGACACTCTTTCCAAGGTAGTTAGGGACAATACACAGGCACTGGAATATATATTAGTAGAACAAGGAGGGACGTGTACATGGTTAATGGAATCTGCCACCTTTACTCAAGCAGCAGAATGTTCACTGAAAGAGGAATCAAAATCTCTATGCTCGAAAATGATCTAACTGAAGGATTTCTCTAAGGTATCAATAGAAAGAAGGTATCAGAGAAGGAGGTACCTTTCCCTGAAAGTAGGAGAGAATTTCCACTTTGGTTATGGCACTGTCTAAATACTGACAGAGGGGGCGGAGCCAAGATGGCGGATAGTGAGGACATGTGCCGTAGTTTGGGAAAATAAAGTTTCATAAAAGTGGAATTACTGTAGCCTCAGGAAAAGATTCAAGAAAAAAACTGCAGAGGAAACGCTTCCGGATCTAGTGGATGTGACACAGAGGACCTACAAGGAGCCCACCACGTGGAAACCCAAAGGCGGGAGCCAAGCCACAGAATCTCGCCAGCGCGGGAATGAACAGGAGGTAAGACAAAAGCCTCAGAAACGCGAGACATTAGTGGGGAAAGGCAGAGGCCCCTCCCTCCACTTGAGCAAAACAAAGAGCAGGCATCATTTTACATATGTAAAGCGGCAATGAGTACACAAACTCAGTAACTTTGGGTCTAAGGTGAAACTTGAGAACACATTGAGGGCTGCATAAACTCTGTGTGGTCCCAGGGGTAGATCAAACGAATACTCACAGAGGCCAGATTTCAACTACCCTCAATTCCACTCAGCCATTCGGAATTACTTCCCAACTGAGTCAAAAGAGAGAGAGAGAGAGAGAGAGAGAGAGAGAGAGAGAGAGAGAGAGAGAGAGAGAGAGAGAGAGATCCAGAAAGGAGCAAGGTGAGTCACTTTTTGCACAGCCTTAAACCTGAAGAATCAGTAAGAGCACTCTGGCCACACCCATCACAGCCTCTAAGGATCCATCAAAGCAGATAGCCCACTTAGAGGCATAGTATAAAGAGAAGAAATCAACACAGCCAAAAAAAAAAAAAAAACAAATTATCTCCAAGATGCCAAACAACAAAAGTAGAAGCCAAGGTAACAAGAGCAAGGAAGATACTATGATGCCCCCAAATGAACAAGACACCCCAATCCAAGATTATGAAGATGAAGAGATAGAGGAAATGCAAGAAGCGGATCTCAAAAAACTGATAATAACATTAAGAAGTTCTCAAAAACAAATTCTTGAACTACAGAAATCCTTAATGGACAAGATAGAAAATCTCTTTCGTGAAAATGAAATATTAAGGAGGAATCAAAATGAAACGAAACAACTAGTAGAACAGGAAACTGTGATAGTGACAAAAAGCCAAAATGATATGAAGAACTCAATGGATCAAATGACAAACACATTAGAGAGCCTTAAAAACAGACTGGGTGAAGCAGAAGAAAGAATGTTGGAATTAGAAGACAGAGAACAGGCCGGCGCCGTGGCTCAACAGGCTAATCCTCCGCCTTGCGGCGCCGGCACACCGGGTTCTAGTCCTGGTCGGGGCACCGATCCTGTCCCGGTTGCCCCTCTTCCAGGCCAGCTCTCTGCTGTGGCCAGGGAGTGCAGTGGAGGATGGCCCAAGTGTTTGGGCTCTGCACCCCATGGGAGACCAGGAGAAGCACCTGGCTCCTGCCATCGGAATAGCGCGGTGCGCTGGCCGCAGCGCGCTACTGTGGCGGCCATTGGAGGGTGAACCAAAGGCAAAGGAAGACCTTTCTCTCTGTCTCTCTCGCTCTCTCACTGTCCACTCTGCCTGTCAAAAATAAAAAAAATAAAATAAAATAAAAAAAGAAGACAGAGAACAGGAAAGGAAACAGGCAAACCAAAGAAAAGATGAAGAAATCAGAAATCTAAAAAATACTGTCAGTAATCCACAGAATACTATTAAAAAACTGAACATTCGGGTCCTAGGAGTTCCTGAAGGCATGGAGAGAGAGAGAAAGGATTAGAAGGCCTTTTTAGTGAGATACTAGCAGGATATTTCCCAGGTTTGGAGAAGGACAGAGACATCCTAGTACAGGAAGCTCATAGAACCCCTAATAAACATGACCAAAAGAGACCTCACCACGACATGTCGTAATCAAACTCACCACAGTGAAACACAAAGAAAAGACCCTAAAATATGCAAGAGAGAAACGTCAGATTACTCTCAGAGGATCTCCAATTAGACTCACAGCTGACTTCTCTTCAGAAACCCTACAAACTAGGAGAGAATGGTGAGACATACCCCAGGTACTAAGAGAGAAAAACTGCCAGCCCAGAATATTATTTCCTGCAAAGCTCTCATTTGTGAATGAAGGTGAAATAAAGACCTTTCACAGCAAACAGAAACTGAAATAGTTTGTCGCCACTCGTCCAGCCCTAAAAAGATGCTTAAAGATGTGTTACATACAGAAACACAGAAACACGGTCACCAATATGAAAGAAGATAAAGGAAGGAAACCTCACAGCAAAAGATCACAGGAGTCTCAAACCATATATTAGAAAGTATCTTTGGCAAATGGCAGGGCAAAGTTGCTCCTTCTCAATAGTCACATTGAATGTTAATGGCTTGAACTGTCCAGTTAGAAGACACTGATTGGCTGATTGGATTAAGGAACAAAACCCATCTTTTTGTTGCTTACAAGAAACTCATCTTTCCAACAATGATGCATACAGACTGAAAGTGAAAGGCTGGAAAAAGATATACCATGCCAACAGAAACGAAAAAAGAGCAGGCGTAGCCATCTTAATATCGGACCACATAATTTCTCTCACAAAAACTGTTAGGAGAGACAAAGAGGGGCACTATATAATGATTAAGGGATCCATTCAACAGGAAGATATAATGATTATCAATGTATATGCACCTAAATACAGGGCATGGGTTTATTTAAAAGACTTGTTAAGGGACTTAAAGGGAGACTTAGACCCCAATACAATAGTACTGGGGGACTTCAATACTCCACTCTCAGAGATAGACAGATCAACAGAACAGAAGATCAACAAGGAGACAGTAGATTTAAAGGACACTATAGCCCAAATGGATCTAACAGATATCTACAGAACATTTCATCCTACATCTAAGGACTTTACATTCTTCTCAGCAGTACATGGAACCTTCTCTAGGACTGACCACATACTAGGCCATAAAGCAAGTCTCAGCAAGTTCAAAAGAATTAGAATCATACCATGCAGCTTCTCAGACCACAAAGGAATGAAATTGGAAATTAGCAACTCGGGAATCCCTAGAGCACATGCAAACACGTGGAGACTGAACAACATGCTCCTGAATGAACAATGGGTCATAGAAGAAATTAAAAGAGAAATCAAAAATTTTCTGGGAGTAAATGAGGATAACAGCACAACATACCAAAACCTATGGGATACAACAAAAGCAGTGTTAAGAGGAAAGTTTATATCAATAGGTGCCTACATCAAGAAATTGGAAAGGCACCAAATAGATGAGCTTTCAAGTCATCTCAAGGATCTAGAAAATCTGCAGCAAACCAAACCCAAACCCAGTAGAAGAAGGGAAATAATTAAAATCAAAGAAGAAATCAACAGGATTGAATCCAAAAAAACATTACAAAAAATCAGCCAAACGAGGAGCTGGTTTTTTAAAAAAATAAACAAAATCGACACCCATTGGCCCAACTAACTAAAAAAGCAAGAGAAAAGTCCCAAATCAATAAAATCAGAGATGAAAATGGAAACGTAACAACAGACACCACAGAAATAAAAAGAATCATCAGAAATTACTACAAGGACTTGTATGCCAGCAAACAGGGGAATCTATCAGAAAAGGACAGATTCTTGGACACATACAACATACCTAAATTGAGCCAAGAAGACATAGAAAACCTAAACAGACCAATAACTGACACAGAAATTGAAACAGTAATAAAGGCCCTCCCAACAAACAAAAGCCCAGGGCCAGATGGATTCACTGCTGAGTTCTACCAGACATTTAGAGAAGAACTAACTCCAATTCTTCTCAAACTATTCAGAACAATCGAAAAGAGGGAATCCTCCCAAATTCTGTGAATCCAGCATCACCTTAATTCCTAAGCCAGAAAAAGATGCACCATTAAAGAGTATGGGACATGTACTCCATAGAATACTATACAGCAGTAAGAAACAACAAAACCCGGTCATTTGCAACAAGTTGGAGGAATCTGGAAAACATCATGCTGAGTGAATTAAGCCAGTCCCAAAGAGAAAAATATCATTTGTTTTCCCTGATGGGTGACAACTGTGCACCACAGGGGAAACCTGTTGAAGTGAAATGGACACTATAAGAAACAATGACCTGATCAGCTCTTGTCCTGACTCTAGATGCACAATGTAATACTTTATCCTTTTTAGTGTTTGTTGTTGTTGTTGTTCTAGTACTAGTGGTTGAACTCTGTAATTGACACACAATTATTCTTAGGTGTTTAAATTTTAACTGAAAAGTGATCCCTGTTAAATTTAAGAGTGGAAAAAGAGAGGGAGGATATGTACAATTTGGGACATGCTCAATCAGACTTCCCACAAATGGTGGAGTTAGAAATGTGCCAAGGGATTCCAACACAATCCCATCAAGGTGGCATGTACCAATGCCATCTCACTAGTCCAAGTGATCAATTTCAGTTCACAATTAATGACTCTGATAGGTCTAAGAGTCAAAGAGATCACACAAACAAGACAAGTATCTGCTAATACTAACTGATAGAATCAAAAAGGGAGAGAATGATCCAACATGGGAAGCAGGATACACAGCAGACTCATAGAATGGCTGATGTCCTAAACAACACTCTGGCCTCAGAATCAGCCCTTAAGGCATTCGGATCTGGCTGAAGAGCCCATGAGAGTATTGTAGGCATGGAAAGCCAAGATACCACGGGAAAAAAAAGACCTAAATGAAAGATCTCTGTGAGTGAGATCCGAGTGGAAAGAACCGGGGCATCAAAGAAGGAGGTACCTTTCTCCGAAGGGAGGAGAGAACTTCCACTTTGACTATGACCCTATTGGAATAAGATCAAAGTCAGCAAACTCTAAAGGCTTGCATAGCCTAGACAACTCATGAATAGAGCCTAGGGAGATTACTGACGGCATGAACAGGAGTGTCAAATTGTTAAGTCAGCAACAGGAGTCACTGTGTACTTACACCCCATGTGGGATCTGTCCTTAATGTGTTGTCTAATGTGAAGTGATGCTATAACTAGTACTGAAGTAGTATTTTTAAACTTTGTGTTTCTGCGTGGGTACAAACTGATGAGTTCTTTACTAATTATATACTGAATTGATCTTCTGTATATAAAGATAATTGGAAATGAAAAAAAAACTCGGTGATAAATTGGAAATGGCATAGAAAATTAAATTTTAAAAAACTATTATGTAGGATCTCTGTCTTTAATGTGCTGTACACTCTTATTTAATGCTATAACTAGTATTCCTACAGTATTTTTTTTCATTTTGTGTTGCTATTTGGGGGCAAACTGTTGAACTCTTTACCTAATATATACTAAACTGATCTTCTGTATATAAATAGAATTGAAAATGAATCTTGATGTGATTGGAAGGGGAGAGGGAGTGGGAAAGAGGAGGGTTGCGGGTGGGAGGGAAGTTATGGGAGGGGGGAAGCCATTGTAACCCATAAGCTGTACATTGGAAATTTATATTTATTAAATAATAGTTTAATTAAAAAAAGAGATACCACCATTTTGGTACTTAGAAGATTACATCTGGGGCCGACACCGTGGCATAATAGGTTCATCTTCCAGCTGCGGCGCTGGCATCCCTTATGGTCTCTGCTTTCTAGTCCCCATTGCTGCTCTTCCATAGCTCTCTGCTATGGCCCTGGAGGGGAGTGGAGGATGGCCCAGGTGCTTATGTCCTGCACCCGCCTGGGAGAACAGGGGAGAAGCTCTTGGCTCCTGGCTTCGGATCAGTGCAGCTCAAGCTGTGGCCACTAATTGAAGGGTAAACCAATGGAATGAAGATCTTTCTCTCTGTCTCTCTCTCCCCCTCATTGTCTATGACTCCACCTGTCAAATAAATAAAAAAATCTTTAAAAAAAGATTACTGCATTCTTTTTTGTGTCAAACACTCACATGTCACTGTTTTTCAGTTAGAGCTATTTTATGAGGAAAAATAAATTTGCATTTGCAAGCTTTTATGTTGTTATACCAAAGTGATTAACGTGTCATCTAGAAAAATTAAATCAAGCCAAATACCTGTCAGTTCACATGATTTATGTGTATTTTTGGTGATTTGCTTTAAAACTGTTTTTAAGGGAATAAAAATATGTCCAAAGTTGTTAACATACTTTTGTTCCCCTCTTTGTGGTCAGGACATGTTATACTTACCCTTATCACCTATTTAAAATCATAACAAGGTAATTTTGATCTGAGACAAGTATTTCAGATGAAATTATAGTATTCATTGAAATCTCAGTGTGTTAAGTCATTGAGGTATAGTTATTTAGAAAAATAATATTGGTGAAGGTAAATGTTTCTAAATGTAAACTTAAGTGTCTTAGCCTCTTAAGTTTTATAAAGATGATTGGGTTTGTTAACAAGTAGGCTTTCATGAAATCTCCATTTATGATCAATATTTAAAAGTAAATAGTTTGAAATTCTATATGTTCTGTCAATTTTAAAAATTTTAAAGGGTAATTTCTAAATATAAAACTAGAAATGAGCAAATGGTGTAAATGCCTCAAGCATGAAAATGTGTTCTTGGTGAAGAACATGCTGTAAGAAAGGAGAATTTTTTTAGATACAAAATTTATCAATCTAGATTTCTTTGATTGATGTCAAATTAGAGTCTGATCCTCAGTTAAAGCAACAAGAATTATTTTTTTTGACAGGCAGAGTGGACAGTGAGAGAGAGACAGAGAGAGAGGTCTTCCTTTCGCCATTGGTTCACCCTCCAATTGCCGCTGCACCTGGCGCACTGCGGCCGGTGCACCATGCTGATCTGATGACAGGAGCCAGGTGCTTCTCCTGGTCTCCCATGGGGTGCAGGGCCCAAGCATTTGGGCCATCCTCCACTGCACTCCTGGGCCATAGCAGAGAGCTGGCCTGGAAGAGGGGCAACCGGGACAGGATCGGTGCCCCGACAGGGACTAGAACCTGGTGTGCCGGTGCCACAAGGCGGAGGATTAGCCTAGTGAGCCGCGTCGCCGGCCAAAGCAACAAGAATTTTAAGTTACATATATCTTAGCAAACATCTAAAAATGGTCTTAATATCAATTTTTAAATTTTTTTAAGAACTACAGCATCAGCAGTTCCAAGACTGCGGAATAGGGAGGGAGCTCATTGAAAGTCCAGGAAAAGATAGTTTACTAAAAGTGGATATAGTGTAGTCTCAGGGAAGATTTGGGAAAAAAATTGCAGAAGAAACTCTTCCAAATTAGAGGGACATGGTGGATCTATGTGGAGAGCACAGGCGCCCAAGGCTCCGGATCCCAGCTGCCAAGAGTCTCTGCACCAGCACTGGAAATATAGGTGAGAAGAAATCACAGTATCATGATACACTGGTGGAAAAGCAGCAGAAAGAGCCTAGAGGGAAAGAGGAAGCCCCATGGGGGAAAGTACACAAGTCTAACTAGAGAGAAAAAAAGGGATGTTACAGACACAATTCTCTCTCTCCACTTACCTTACAAAGGCATGCAAGGAAATAGAGCAGGTGCCATTTTAGACATACAGAATAGCTGCACCAAATCAGGGCTGCGCCCGCACTCAGCCAAACAGAAAAACCTGACTCTGATGGGGAGTAATAACTGGAGATTAAGACCTAGCAAATGTGTGGAGCTTATGAACCAGGACTGTGAAAAAAAACTGAGAGTGTGTGGGAGAACTCACAGTGTGTCTGAGACATGAGTAGTCTCAGTGGGAGAGGCCACAACCTCGGGCAGCCTTGGATTCCTGGAGAGAGACATTGCAGGGGAATCTGAGCTTACACTGAGGACTGCACAGATCCTTTGTGTGATCCTTGGGACAGAGCAGACAAATATTATACTCACTGAGTCTAGCACTCAGGCACTGATTGCCATCAAGGAGAAGAGCTCAGCAGAGTGGAATTACTTCCTTTCTGAATAAACAAAAAGAGAGAGAAGATTTACCATTCTAAACCTGGTGTGTCACTTTTGGCACACCTTTAACCCTGAAGAAGTGAAGAGAGTTCTCTGGCCTTAACTAACAGAAAAATAATAAGATAATTATAGCATAACAGAACAGAATGGCCATAATAATAGTAAAACTACTACCCAAACAATACTCTATACTTTGTGTGTCTTTGTGGGTAAAGTCTGTTGGAATCTTTACTTAGTATATACTAAGTTGAGCTTCTGAATATGAAGATAATTGAAAATGAATCTTGATAAAGAATGGAAAGTGAGAGATGGTGTAGTTGCAGGTGAGAGGGAAGTTTTGGAGGGTAAAGCCACTATAATTCAAAAGTTGTCTTTGGAAATATATATTTATTAAATAAAAGTTAAAAAAACAAAAATAAAGAAATGGAACTCAAAAAATTATGATAAGAATATTTAGAAGTAATCAAAAATAATGCATGAACTTCTGAAATCCCTGAGGATATTACAGAACTCTCTGTAATGAAAATGAAATCTTAAGGAGGAATCAAAATGAAATGAGAAAAAAATGCAAGCCCAGAATATTATATCCTACAAAGCTCTCACTTGTGAATGAAGGTGAAATAAAGACCTTTCATAGCAAGCAGAAATTGAGAGAATCGGTCACCTCTTGTTCAAGCCACAAAAAGATGATTAAAAATCTGTTTCACACAGAAACACAGTCATCATTACGAAAGAAGGAAAAGGAAGAGAATCTCTCAGTAGAAGATCACAAGAGGTTCAAAGTATAAATTAGAAATACCTTTGGGAAAATGGCAGGGAAAAATCACTACATATCAATAGTCACATTGAATGTAAATGGCCTCAACTCTCCAGTTAAAAGGCATAGACTGGCTGCATGGATTAAAAAACAAAACCCACGTCTTTGCTGCCTACAAGAAACACATATTTATTAAAAAGATCAGGAAAATGAAGAACTGGTTTTCTGACCAAACAAAACTGACACACCATGGACCCAACTAACTAAAAGAAGAAGAGAAAAGACCCATATGATAAAATCAGATGAAAAAGGCAATGAAACAATAAAATCACAGAAATAAAAGAGTCATCAGAATTACTACAAAGAGTTGTATGCCAGCGACAGTGAAATCTATCAGAAATGGATAGATTCCTGGACACATGCAAATTACCTACATTGAACCAGGAAGACATAGAAAAACTAAACTGTAAAATAACAGTCAGAAATTGAAACAGTGATAAAGGCCCTCCCAACAAACAAAAGCCCAGGACCAGATGGATTCACTGCTGAATTCTACCAGACATTTAGAGAAGAACTAACTCGAATTCTTCTCAAACTATTCAGAACAATCAAAAAAGAGAGAATCCTCCCAAATTCTTTCTATGCAGCTAATAACATCTTAATTCCTAAACTTGAAAGAGATGAGGCATTGAAAGAGAATTACAGACCAATTTCCCTGATGAACATAGATGCAAAAAATACTCAATAAAATTCTGGCCAATAGAATGCAGTAACACATCAGAAAGATCATCCACCCAGACCAAGTGGGATTTATCCCTGGTATGCAGGGATAATTCAACATTCACAAATCAATCTATGTGATACACCTCATTAACAAACTGAAGAAAAAAAAACCCATATGATTATCTCAATAGAGGCAGAGAAAGCATTTGATATAATACAACACCCTTCATGATGAAAACTCAAAGCAAATTAGGTATAGAAGGAACGTCCTTCAAGACAATCAAAGCAATTTATGAAAAACCCACGGCCAACATCCTATGGAATAGAAAAAAGTTGGAAGCATTTCCGCTGAGATCTGGTACCAGACAGGGATGCCCACTCTCACCACTGCTATTCAACACAGTTCTGGGAGTTTTAGCCAGAGCCATCAAGCAAGAAAAAGAAATTAAAGGGACACAAATTGAGAAGGAAGAACTCAAACTATCCCTCTTTGCAGATGATATGATTCTTTATTTAGGGAATCCAAAGAACTCTACTAAGAGATGATTGGAACTCATAGAAGAGTTTGGCAAAGTAGCAGGATATAATCAATGCACAAAAATCAACAGCCTTTGTATACACAGGCAATGCCACGGCTGAGGAAGAACTTCTAAGATCAATCCCATTCACAATAGCTGCAAAAACAGTCAAATACCTTGGTATTAACTTAACTAAGGACGTTAAAGATCTCTACAATGAAAATTACAAAACCTTAAAGAAAGAAATAGAGAAATATTCCATGCTCATGGATGGAAAGAATCAATATCATCAAAATGTCTATTCTCCCAAAAGCAATTTATAAATTCAATGCAATAGCAATCAAGATACCAAAGACATTCTTCTGAGATCAGGAAAAAATGATGCTGAAATTCATATGGATGCACAAGACAATGCGAATAGCTAAACCTATCTTGTGCAACAGAAACAATGCTGAAGACATTACAATACCAGATTTCGGAACACACTACAGGGTAGTTATAATCAAAACAGCATGGCACTGTTGCTGAAACACATGGATAGACCAATGGAACAGAATAGAAACACCAGAACTCATACAAACATCTACAGCCAACTCATATTTGATCAAGGATCTAAAGCCAATCCTGGAGCAAGTACAGTCTATTCAACAAACGGTGCTGGGAAAATTGGATTTACACATGCAGAAGTATGAAGCAAGGCCCCTACCTTTCACTTTACAGAAAAATCCACTCAACATGGATTAAAGATCTAAATGTATGACCTGACACCATGAAATTATTAGAGAAAGCAAGATTCAGGAATAGCCAAAGACTTCTTGGAAAAGACCACAGAGGCACAGGCTGTCTAAACCAGAATTCACTATTGGGATTACATCAAATTGAGAAGTTTCTGTACTGCAAAATAAACAGTCAGGAAAGTGAACAGGCAACCAACAGAATGGGAAAAATAATTGCAATTTATGCAACTGATAAATTTTAATAACCAGAAACTTCAAAGAGATCAAGAAACTCCACAACCATAAAACAAAGAGCCCACCTAAGACATGGACCAATGACCTAAATACACATTTTTTGTAAGAGGAAATCCAAATGGCCAATAGATACATGAAAAAAATATTTAGGATCACTAGCAATCGAGGAAGTGCTAATCAAAACCACAATGAGTTTTCCTTCATCCCAGTTAGAATGTCTTACGTACAGAAATCAACTAACAACAGATTCTGGTGAGGGTGTAGGGAAAAAGGCACACTAATCCATGGTTGGTGGGAATGCAAACTGGTAAAGGCACTATGGAAGACAGTTTGGAGAATGTTCAGAAACCTAAATGTAGCCCTACCTCATGATCTCTCTCTCTCTCTCTCTCTCTCTCTCTCTCTCTCTCTCTCTCTCTCTCTCTCCCTCTCTTTCTCTCTCCTTTCTTTCTCTCTTTCTAACTCTTTCAAAGTAAATAAATAAATATTTGCAAAAAAAGAACTAAGTCAAATTTTTCTGAAGCTATTCAAAACAATTGAATGGAAGGGAATCCTTCCAGTATTTTGATGAAATCAGCATCATCATAATTCATAAGACAGAAAAAGATACGACAGAGAGAGAACTATAGAGAAATATTCCTGATGAACATAGACGAAAAAATCTTCAATAAAGTAAGTGAATCCAACAATATATGAGAATGATCCTTCACCTAGACTACGTGGGATTTATCTCAGGTATACAGGGATTGTTCAACATCAAAAATCAATAGATGTGGTACATCACATTACCAATTTGAAGATCAAAGGCATATGATTATCTCAATAGATGCAAAGAATATATTTGACATAATTAAACACCCTTTTATGATGAAAACATTAAGCAACTTGGGTATAGAGGAAACATTTTTCAGCATAAGAAAATATATGAAAATCCTTCAGCCAGTATCCTACTGAAAGAGGAAAAATGGAGGCATTCCCATTGAGACCCGAACCATACAAGGAAACCAACTTTCACTATTGCTATTTAATATAGTCCTGTAAGTTTCAGTCAGATCCATTATTCAAAAAAAGAAATCAAAGGGATACAAATTGGGAAGGCAGAAGTCAAATTATCCTTACTTTCTAATGACATCATTCTATATATAGGGGACCCAATGGATTCCATGAAGAGAATATTGGAACTCATAAGAGTTTAACAAAGTACACAATATAAAATCAACACACAAAAATCAATAGCCTTTCTATACACAATGGCTTAATGGAGAAATAACTACTAAGATCAATCCTATTCACATTAGCTACAAGAAAATTTAAATACCTTGGGATAAACTTAACCACGGATGTAAAAGATCTCTACAATGCAATTTTAAAAATTGGCATGTAGACCAATTGAACAGAATAGAAACACCAGAAGTCAATCCTCACATCTACCACCAACCCTCTTTGACAAAGGAAAAAAAATCAATCCCTGAAGCTAAGACAGTCTCTTTAAAAACTGATGATGGGAAGTCTGGATCTGCACATGCAGAAGTGTGAAGTAAGACCCCTACATTACCCCTTACATAAAAATCCACTCCAAATGGATCAGAATCCACTCCAAATGGATCTAAATCTCTGGTGTGATACCACCAACTAACACTGAACTTCAAGAAAGACTTAGCATAGGGAAAGACTTTACCACAGACTCCAAAAGCACAGGCAATCGGTGCTAACATTGACAAATGGGATTACATCAAACTGAGAAGCTCTGACACTGCAAAAAAGAAACATTCAGCAAAGATAAAAGGCAACTGACAGAATCAGAGAAGATATTTGCAATCTATGCAACTGATAAAAGTTTAATTTGCAGAATCTATAAAGAGCTCAGGAAATTCAACAACAGCAAAACAAAAATTCTAGCTAAGAAATTGGAAAAGGAACTGAGCAGATATTTATCAAGAGAGGAAATTCAAATTGCCAACAGACACATGAAAAAAATGCTCAGAATCATTAGCCATAAGGGAAACAAATCAAAACCACAATGAGGTTTCACCTCACTCCAATTAGGATGGCTTACATACAGAAATCAACAACAAGTGTTGGTGATGATGTGGCGAGAAGGGCACCCTAATTCATTACTGGTGAGAATGTAAACTGGTACAGCAACTGTGGAAGACAATATGGAAATAACTCGGAAATCCAATTATACATCAATCACATGAACTAGCCATCCCACTCTAGGGAATTCACCCAAAGCAAATGAAATAAGCATATGAAAGTGACCTGTACCTCCATCTTCATTTCAGCTCAATTTACTAGAGGTAAAATATGAACTCCAGCCAGATGTCCATCAACTGAAGACTGGATAAAAGTTGTGCTACATATACGCTATGGAATACTACACAGTGTTAAAAAATGAAATCATGTTATTTGCAACAAAATATATACAACTAGAGGGAGAAACAGCAAGGAGAAGTGTACGAGGTATATATCAATGGATTAGAAGAGAAAACCACTGAGAGGCCCCAAAGAGGACAGGAACCAGATTGAACCAGAGTGGTGAGTGTTGGAACACACTCAGAGAGCTTGGAAAACTGAAACTGAAGACAGCCAGAACCCATGACCTTTTTGAGACAGGGCACCAGGAGCAAGATGGATGGCAGCAATCAATCCTGGGTATAGTGTAGCATGGGTCCATTTGATGACCTGGGGAGCTGGCTGTTGCTGGCATTTGCCTGAGGTCCAAGTGGAAGTGGAGAGAGGCAGCTGATTCAAACCAATCTCTCCAAAACAAAACCCGTGACCTGGATGAGAGAGATTGGATGCCATTTCAAATCAGACCTACAACCCAGGAAGCCTGCAAGCATGCACATAGCAGCCCAGAGAGATGAGACACCTGAATGCAGAACTGGTAGCAGCAGTAGGCAACTATTAAACCAGTGACTGTAGAATGAGAACTAGAACTTGTAATGAAGGGAAGGGGCTGCAGCCCCCACTGTCTCAGAGATCAACCAGGAAGCAGCTAGGCAACTACCGGAAACAAAAGGATGCCCATGCCAGCAGCATCTGGGGGAAACTTAGGTGCCAAAACCTTGGGGCCTAGGTGGATACATGAAAACCTGAAGGGCATAGCTGAGAATCCTTACTGTGGAAATATGCTCTGCCCTAAAGCTCCCAAGCCACACCCACCACAACCTCCTGGAATTCATGGAAAGAAAGACATTCTAGGTAGATGCAGAATAATAGCCCCCAAAATAAAAGACAACAGAAGAAAAAAAAACAAATTAAAACATGCTGAAACACAGAGCTGAAATTAAAATAACAAGAATAAGGAAGTCACCATGAACCTCCCAGAGGAACAAAATCACATGTCCATGTTTTTTATGTTTGTATTTTTTCATTTATTAAATTTTTATTTAATGAATTTAAATTTCCAAAGTACAGCTTATGGGTTACAATGGCTCCCACCCTCCCATAACTACCCTCCCACCCGCAACCCTCCCCTTTCCCACTCCCTCTCCCCTTCCATTCACATCAAGATTCATTTTCGATTCTCTTTATATACAGAAGATCAGTTTAGTATAAATTAGGTAACGATTTCAGCAGTTTGCCCCCGTATAGCAAGACAAAGTGAAAAAAATACTGTTGGAGTACTAGTTATAGCATTAAATAAGAGTGTACAGCACATTAAAGACAGAGATCCAACATATAATTTTTTTTAATTAATTAATTTTCTATGCCATTTGCAATTTAACGCCAGGTTTTTTTTTTCATTTCCAATTATCTTTATATACAGAAGATTGATTCAGTATATAATTAATAAAGATCTCATCAGCTTGTACCCACACAGAAACACAAAGTGTAAAAATACTGTTTCAGTACTAGCTATAGCATCACTGTACATTAGACAACACATTAAGGACAGATCCCACATGGGATGTAAGTACACAGTGACTCCTGTGTACTTACAGTTTGACAATCTTGTTTATGGCGTCAGTAATCTCCCTAGGCTCTAGTCATGAGCTGCCAAGGCTATGGAAGCCTTTGGAGTTCGCTGACTTTGAACTTATTCCGATAGGGACATAGTCAAAATGGAAGTTCTCTGCTCCCTTCAGAGAAAGGTACCTCCTACCTTGATGGCCCCATTCTTTCCACTGGGATCTCAGTCGCTGAGATCTTTCATTTAGGTCTTCTTTTTTTTTCCTTTTCCATGGTGTCTTGAGTTTCCATGCATACAATACTCTCATGGGCTCTTCAGCCAGATCTGATTGTTTAAGGGCTGATTCTGAGGCCAGAGTGTTGTTTAGGACATCTGCCATTCTATGAGTCTGCAGTGTATCCCGCTTCCCATGTTGGATCCTTCTCTCCCTTTTTGATTCTATCAGTTAGTATTAGCAGATACTTATCTTGTTTGTGTGATGTCTTTGACTCTTAGACCTAAAATAGCCATCAATTGTGAAGTGAAAATGATATCTTGGACTAGTGAGATGGCATTGGTACATGCCACATTGATGGGATTGTATTGGAATCCCCTGGCACAATTCCTTTTATTTATTTATTTATGTTTAATTTTTGACAGGCAGAGTGGACAGTGAGAGAGAGAGAGACAGAGAGAAAGGTCTTCCTTTTGCCATTGGTTCACACCCCAATGGCCACTGTGGTTTGCGCGCTGTGGCCAGCGCACTGTGCTGATCCAATGGCAGGAGCCAGGTGCTTCTCCTGGTCTCCCATGGGGTGCAGGGCCCAAGCACTTGGGCCATCCTCCACTGCACTCCCTGGCACAGCAGAGAACTGGCCTGGAAGAGGGGCAACAGGGACAGAATCCGGTGTCCCGGATGGGACTAGAACCCGGTGAGCTGGTGCCACAAGGTGGAAGATTAGCCTAGTTAGCCATGGCGCTGGCCCCCTGGCACTTTTCTAACTCCACCATTTGGGGCAAGTTGATTGAGCATGTCCCAATTTGTACATCTCCTCCCTCTTTTAACACTCTTAAATTTAACAGGGATCACTTTTCAATTAAAATTCAACACCTAAGAATAATTGTGTGTTAATTACAGAGTTCCACCACTAGTACTAGAACAACACCACCAACACAACAACAAATACTAAAAAGGATAAAGTATTACATTGTACATCTAGAGTCAGGACAAGAGCTGATCAGGTCATTGTTTCTTATAGTGTCCATTTCACTTCAACAGGTTTCCCCTTTGGTGCTCAGTTGTCACAGATCAGGGAAAAAAATGAGATTTGTCTCTTTAGGACTGGCTTAATTCACTCAGCATGATGTTTTCCAGATTCCTCCATCTTGTTGCAAATGACCGGGCTTCATTGTTCCTTACTGCTGTATAGTATTCTATAGAGTACATGTCCTATAATTTCTTTATCCAGTCTACTGCTAATGGGTTGGTTCCAGGTCTTAGCTATTGTGAGTTGAGCTGCAATAAACATGAAGGTGCAGATGGCTTTTTGATTTGCCAAATTAATTTCCTTTGCATAAATTCCAAGGAGTGGGATGGCTGGGTTGTATGGTAGGGTTATGTTCAAGTTTCTGAGGAATCTCCAGACTGACTTCCATAGTGGCTGAACCAATTTACATTCCCACCAACAGTGGGTTAGTGTCCCTTTTTCCCCACATGCTATCCAGCATGCATTGTTGGTAGATTTTTGAATGTGAGCCATTCTCATCGGGGTGAGGTGAAACCTCATTGTGGTTTTGATTTGCATTTCTCTGATTGCTAGTGATCTTGAACATTTTTTCATGTGTCTGTTGGCCATTTGGATTTCCTCTTTTGAAAAATGTCTCTTGAGGTCCTTGGCCCATCTATTAAGTGGGTTGTTTGTTTTGTTGTTGTGGATTTTCTTGATTTCTTTGTAGATTCTGGTTATCAACCCTTTATCTGAGGTATAGTTTGCAAATATTTTTTCCCATTCTGTCGGTTGCCTCTTTACTTTCCTGACTGTTTCTTTTGAAGTACAGAAACTTCTCAATTTGATGCAATCCCAAATGTTAATTTTGGTTTTGACTGCCTGTGCTCCTGGGGTCTTTTCTAAGAAGTCTTTGCCATTACCTATATCTTGCAGGGTTCCTCAATGCTCTCTAATAATTTGATGGTTTCGGGTCATACATTTAAGTGTTTAATCCACGTTGAGTGAATTTTTGTGTAAGGTGAAAGGTAGGGGTCTTGCTTCAAGCTTCTGTACGTGGAAATCCAATTTTCCCAGCACCATTTATTGAATAGACTGTCCTTATTCCAGGGAGTAGTTTTGGATTTTTGATGAAATATAAGTTGGCTGTAGATGTTTGGATTGATTTCTAGTGTTTCTATTCTGTTCCATTGGTCTACCCATCTGTTTCTGTACCAGTACCATGCTCTTTTGATAACAAATGCCCTGTAGTATGCCCTGAAATCTGGTATTGTGATGCCTCTGGCTTTGTTTTTGTTGTACAAGATTGCTTTGGCTATTCGAGGTCTTCTGTGTCTCCATATGAATTTCAGCATCATTTTTTCCAGATCTGAGAAGAATGTCTTTGGTAAATTGATTGCTATTGCATTGAATGTATAAATTGCTTTTGGGAGAATAGACATTTTGATGATATTGATTCTTCCAATCCATGAGCATGGAAGATTTCTCCATTTTTTGGTATCCTCTTCTATTTCTTTCTGTAAGGTTTTGTAGTTTTCATCATAGAGATCTTTAACATCCTTGGTTAAGTGTATTCCAAGGTATTTGATTGTTTTTGTAGCTATTGTGAATGGGATTCATCTTAGCAGTTCTTCCTAAGCCACGGCATTGCCTGTGTATACAAAGGCTGTTGATTTTTGTGCATTGATTTTATATCCTGCTACTTTGCCAAACTCTTCGATGAGTTCCAGTAGTCTCTTAGTAAAGTTCTTTGGGTCCCCTAAATAAAGAATCATATCATCTGCAAAGAGGGATAGTTTGAGTTCTTCCTTCCCAATTTGTATCCCTTTAATTTCTTTTTCTTGCCTAATAGCTCTGGCTAAAACTTCCAGAACTATATTGAAGAGCAGTGGTGAGAGTGGGCATCCCTGTCTGGTACCAGATCTCAGTGGAAATGCTTCCAACTTTTCCCCATTCAATAGGATGTTGGCCGTGGGTTTTTCATATATTGCTTTGATTGTATTGAGGAAAATTCCTTCCATAGCAAGTTTGCTGTTGGAAAGATGAGTTTCCTGTAAGCAGCAAAAAGATGGGTTTTGTTCCTTAACCCAATCAGCCAATCGGTGTCTTTTAACTGGACAGTTCAAGCCATTAACTTTCAATGTGACTATTGAGAAGGAGTAACTTTGCCCTCTCATTTGCCAATGATTGTTTCTTTTCTTTTTATTTATATTTTTCTTTTTTATTTATTTTTTGAAAGGCAGAGTGGAGTGAAAGAGAGTTAGAAAGGTCTTGCTTTTGCCATTGGTTTACCCTCCAATGGCTGTTGCAGTTGGCCTGGTGCGGCTGGCGCACCGTGCTGATCCGATGGCAGGAGCCAGGTGCTTCTCCTGGTCTCCCATGGGAGCAGGGCCCAAGCACTTAGGCCATCCTCCACTGCACTCCCTGGCCACAGCAGAGAGCTTGCGTGGAAGAGGATCAACCAGGGTAGGATTGCTGCCCTGACCGGGACTAGAACCCGGTTTGCCATCGTTGCAAGGTGGAGGATTAACCTATTGAGCCATGGCGCAGGCAGCCAAAGATATTTTCTAATATATGGTTGAGACTCCTGTGATCTTTTGCTGTGAGTTTTCCTTCCTTTATCTTCTTTCATATTGGTGACCATGTTTCTATGTTTCTGTATGTAACACATCTTTAAGCATCTTTTGCCGGGCTAGATGAGTGGTGTCAAATTCTTTCAATTTCTGTTTGCTGTGAAAGGTCTTTATTTCACCTTCATTCACAAATGAGAGCTTTGCAGGAAATAATATTCTGGGTTGGCAGTTTTTCTCTCTTAGTACCTGGGCTATATCTCGCCATTCTCTCCTCACTTGTAGGGTTTCTGATGAGATGTCATCTGTGATTCTAACTGGAGATCCTCTGAGAGTAATCTGGCGTTTCTCTCTTGCACATTTTAGGATCTTTTCTTTGTGTTTCACTGTGGTGAGTTTGATTATGACATGTCGTGGTGAGGATCTCTTTTGGTCATGTTTATAAGGGGTTCTATGAGCTTCCTATACTAGGATGTCTCTGTCCTCCAAACCTGGGAAATTTTCTGCTTGTATCTCACTAAAAAGGCCTTCTAATCCTTTCTCCCTCTCCATTCCTTCAGGAACTCCTAGAACCCGAATGTTGGGTTTTCTAATAGTATTCTGTAGATTACTGACAGTATTTTTTAGATTTCTGATTTCTTCATTTTTTCTTTGATTTGCCTGTTTCCGTTCCTGTTCTCTGTCTTCTATTTCTGATATTCTCTCGTCTGATCACCCATTCTATTTTTAAGGCTCTCTGAGTTCTTCATTTCATTGTGGTTTTTGGTCGCTATCACAGTTTCGTGTTCTACTAGTTGTTTCATTTCATTTTGATTCCTCCTTAATATTTCATTTTCACAAGAGAGATTTTCTGTCTTGTCCATGAAGGATTTCTGTAGTTCAAGAATTTGTATTTGAGAATTTCTTAATGTTCTTATCAATTTTTTGAGATCCGCTTCTTGCATTTCCTCTATCTCTTCATCTTCATAATCTTGGATTGGGGTGTCTGGTTCATTTGGGGGCATCATAGTATCTTCCTTGCTCTTGTTACCTCGGCTTCTACATTTGTTGTTTGGCATCTTGGAGATAATTTTTTTTTGTTTGTTTGTTTGTTTTGCTGTGGTGTTTTTTTCTCATTGTACAATGCCTCTAAGTGGGCTGTTTTGATGGATCCTTAGAGGCTGTGATGGGTGTGACCAGAGAGCTCTGTTTGATTCTTCAGGTTTATTGCTGTGCAAAAAGTGACTCACCCAGATTGTTCTCTCCCTTGCTCCTTGCTGGATCTCTCTCTTTTTTTTGACAAAGTTGGGAAGTAATCCGCACAGCTGAGTGGAATTGAGGGTAGTTGAAATCTGGCCTCTGTGAGTATTCGTTTGATCTACCCCCGGGACCACACAAAGAGTTTATGCAGCCCTCAATGTGTTCTCAAGTTTCACCATAGTCCCAAAGTTACTGAGTTTGTGTACTCCTTGCTGCTTTACATATGTAAAATGGCTCCTCCTCTTTGTTTTGCTTGGCCTTGTTAGGTTAGTGGGGAGAGAGGCCTCTGACTTTCTCCACTAATGTCTCGGGTTTCTGAGGTTTTTGTCTTACCTCCCATTCATTCCCACGCTGGTGAGATTCTGTGGCTCGGCTCCCGCAGCTGGGCTTCCACGCGCTGGGCTCCCTGTAGGTCCTCTGTGTCACATCCACTAGATCCGGGAGCGTTTCCTCTGCAGTTTTTCTCTTGAGTCCTTTCATGAAGCTAAAGTAATTCCACTATGAAAGTATATTTTCCAGACTATTTGTGCACGTCCTCATTATCCGCCATATTGGCTCCGCCCCTGTATTTTTTAATTTATTTATTTTACAGATAGAGTTCCAGACATTGAGGGAGACAGAGAGAATGGTCTTCCATCTGATGGTTCACCCCCAAAATGGCCACAACAGCTGGAGCTGTGCTGATCCAAATCCAGGAGTAAAGTGCTTCCTCCTGGTCTCCCATGCGAAAACCAGACTGGAAATACCAATTCTACGTGTCTTGCAAATTCTATGATAGGATGTTTTGGATAATGATATTTTATCTGCCCTGCATAGTTTTGCAGCGCTATGACGCAATCTTTATTATTTTGCATTAGTTCCTCTACTTGACTTTTATTGTAGGGTGTGACAATAGTGGCTGGCTCCTTGCCAAACAATTCTTTAGAGCGAGCTCTACCTTTGGTAATTAGTAAAGCACATAAATAAGGATAATCTGCAAGCATCTTTGCCTGTGTATGAGGCAAGTGAAGCCACTCCAAGACTCCCTCCTGCCATAGGCAAGCTGTAGGCGTATAAGCTGTTGCAAAAATCAAAAGACACCAGGGCACAACATAATCTATCTGATGTACACGTGCCTTAGATAAGGCTTTGTCAACTAATTGTAATGCCTGTAAAGCCTCTGGCGTCAATGTCCTTAGAGACTTAGGATTAGAGTCACCATGCAAGATGGAATATAAGGGACTCAATTTTCCTGTAGTAATCTTTAAATGAGGTCTTAGCCAATTAATGTCTCCTAATAATTTTTGATAATCATTTAATGTTTTTAGCCTATCCCTTCTAATTGATATTTTTTGTGAAACAATATAATCATCTTTTATAATTTGTCCCAAATAATTTAAAGGTCGATCTCTCTGTACCTTATCAGGGGCTATAACCAAGCCATGAGCAGTTAAGGTTTGAATAGTATCATACAACAAATCATCTAGTATAGCAGAATTTTCATGAGCCAATAATATATCATCCATATAATGAATTATATATGCAGTAGCATATTTTTTCCTTATTATTTGCATGGCCTTATCGACAAATTTTTGACACAAAGTAGGAGAATTTTTCATGCCCTGTGGCAAAGTAACCCACTGATACCTTCTATAAGGTTGTTTAAAGTTTGATGAAGGCACACTAAAAGCAAAATGTTCACAGTCTGCTGGATCCAATTTTATAGTAAAGAAACAATCTTGTAGATCTATAACAATAATTTTCCATCCTTTAGGAACAGCAACCGGAGATGGCAGTCCAGGTTGCAGAGGACCCATGTCCTTCATGGCTGCATTGACTGCTCTTAAATCTTGTAAGAGCCTCCATTTACCTGATTTTTTCTTTATAACAAATACTGGTGTATTTCAAGGACTTTTTGATTCTACTAAATGCCCTTTTTCTAGTGTTCTTGTACTAGCTGCTCAAGAGCCTGTATTTTTTCTTCTGTTAGGGGCCACTGACTCACCCACACAGGTTCTTGAGTCAGCCATTTTATTTTATTTGTTATTAAATTTTTTGCAGTGGCCCCTATATAAAATGCTGTTTATTTAAATTTCCAATGTTTTCCCTTTTTACACCGAGCACACAGCCCCGGCGGCCCTTGCTTCTTAGCATCCTCCTTAGGATGTTTGCATTTCCTTTGCATATGCCCTGGTTGACCACAGTTATAACAAACATCCATAGATGATGATTTGGCGCCTCCTCCGTATGTTTTCTTAACATATGTACTGAACTTCTGACCTTTCATAGCTGCAGCATAGGCCATTCCCTGGACTATAGCTGGTGAGGCATCTAAACATGCTTTTACATAATCTTGAATAGTTCCTGTCTTTCTAATAGGCCAAATTAAATCCTGACACAAAAGAATTAGCATTTTTTGTAGCATGACAACTAGCAATGTGTGCCCCATGGTTCCCAAGATTACTTACTCTTAACCGGTAAATTTTCGCCGGCAGGACTGCAGATCCTTCGTAAGAGCCGTTTCTAACTCTGAGGAAAGAAAGAGAAAGATTACCTGTCCTTCAGGTCCCTGTTCGGGCGCCACCTGCCGCGGACCGGCTCTCGCGGAGTCTCAGACCGAGGGAGAACGAGGGAACGAAGAGCCAGGAGAGTCAGAAATCGGCGGGGAAATGACAGACAGACACACACACGTTATGTGTATGTTACTGCTGCGATTTATTGTAGTAAGGCTTGGGTTTATATAGTAAAGAACAATGCTGTAGGCAAATGTAAAACTTTTATCACAAAGGTTGACAAAATGAGTTAAAACAATGATGTCATATGAGTGGTTTAGTGGGGACATAGTTTTTAGACAATTTACGGAGGATGAGAATTGACCTTTGGCTTAGTTCCGTTTACTGAGGATGAGAATTGACCTTTGACTTAGTTTCACTTACTGAGGATGAGAATTGACCTTTGACTTAGTTTCACTTACTGAGGATGAGAATTGACCTTTGACTTAGTTTCATTTACTGAACTGTTTAGGGGAATAACTGTCCAAGGTTTTGCTTGCCCTCTAGGTACCTGGAGATAACCTCTGAGTAACCTTAACATTTTTCTGTTACTACAATGGGAACCTAATGATATGTTTTGACTTGCATTCCTGGCTTACGGGAAACTTCTTTTTCTTGATTTTTTAGTTTCTGAGAATTATGAGGGTAAGCAGTAAAGTGTAAACACAGCTGGTAGATAATGCATAATGAGATCATCAGCAGAGCAGAGACACGGTGTCCCCCAAAATTTAGCAAGGACAGTCTTGGCTTCCATTAATGTGAGTCGGGGGTCATTACAACCGCGGACTGCACAGGAATCGCCTGGGGCTAAACTCCGACAGAGCGCGCACCCCAAAACCCTGTAGCTTTAGACCCCCGACGCAGCAACATCTTGCCACGCGGGTATCACAGCTGTGGGCGTGGCAAGAGATGAATAGGAAAATGTAATGACAGACACCACAGAAACAAGAGGAATCACCAGAAATTACTGTAAAGATCTATATGCCAACAAACTGGGAAACCTAGAAGGAATGCATACATTCCTAGACACATTCAATCCACCTGAACTGAGCCCTGAAAACATGGAAAACCTAAACAGAGCCATAACCAAGATGACAATTGAATCCATTATAAAGACACTCCCAACAAAGAAAAATCCAGGACTGGAATGGTTCACTACTGATTTCTAGAAGACATTTAAGAAAAATTAACTCCAATTCTTCTCAGGCTATTTGAAACAATTGAAAGGGAGGGAATCCTCCCAAATTCTGCCTTCAAAGCTAGCATCACCTTACTTCTAAAATCTGAAAAAAGACACAACAGAGACAGAGAATTATAGACCAATTTCCCTGATGAACATAAGCAAACATCCTGTACAACATACTAACAAATTGAATCCCAGAGAGGTCATTCACTCTGACCAAATGGGATTTATCTCTGGTATGCTTGGGTAATATAACATTTGCACATCAGTCAATGTGATACATCACATTAACAAAAATAAAGAACAAAAACCATAGGATTATCTCAATCAATGCCAAGAGAGCATTTGAAAAATACGACATTGTTTCATGGTATAAACTCTAAGCAAATAGGGTATAGAAGACACATTCCTCAAAAAATCAAGACAATTCATGACAAATCTATAGGGCCAACATCCTCTTGAATAAGAAAATATTGGAAGCATTCCCAATGTGATGTGGAACCAGACAAGGATGCCCACTCTTCCCATTGCTATTCAATATAGTCCTGAAGTATTGGCCTGAGTGATTAGCCAAGAAAAAGAGAAATCGAAGCGATATAAATCAGAAGGACAGAAGTCAAACTTTCCCTATTTCCAGATGACATGATTGTACATATAAGGGATCCAAAAGACTCCCCTAAGAGACTATTAGAACTCACAGAAGAGTTTGGAAAAGTAATAGGATATAAATATCAATATACTTTGTATACACAGACAATGCCATAGCTGAGAAAGAACTTCTAAGATCAATCTATTCACAATAGCCATCAAAAAGCAGATACTTCAGAATGAATTCAATTAAGGTTATCAAAAATCTCTATGGTGAGAATTACAAACATTGGGGGAAAAAGAAATAGAAGAAGATACAAAAAATAGAACATCATTTCATGTTCAAGAATTAGAAGAATCAATGTCATCAACATATTCATACTACTGAAAGCAATCTACAAATTCAATGCAATATCATTCAAAATATCAATAACATTCTACTCAGACACAGGAAGAATGAAGCTGAAATTCATATGGAAACAGAGGAGACCCAAAATAACTAAAGTAATCTTAAATGACAAAAACAAACCTGGAGACATCACAATGACAGATTTCAAGACATACTGCGGTGCAGTTATAACCAAAACAACCTAGTACTGGTACAAAAATAAATGGACAGACCTATGGAACAGAATAGAAATAGCAGAAATCAACACAAGCATCTAGACAACTAATTTATCTTTGATGAAGGAGGTAAAATCAACTCCTGGAGCAAGGACAGTGTCTTCAACAAACAGTGCTGGGAAAACTGAATTTCCACATGCAGACATGAAAATCCACTCAAACTGGATTAAAACCTAAAACTATGACAGAATATCATCAAATTATTTGGGGAAACCATGCAAAGCATTGCCACAGGCAAAGAGTTCTTGGAACAGACCCTAGAGGCACACGAAAACCAAAATCGATAAATGTGATTACATCAAATTGAGAAACTTCAGTACTGCAAAGTAACACCCAGTGAAATGAAGATGCAACAAGTAGAATAATATAAATTTTCTACAAACTATGCAACTGATAAAGGATCAATAACCCGAATCTATAAAGAGACAAGGAAAATCAACAACAACAAACTAAAAACCAAATTAGGAATGGGCAAAGAGCTTAGAAAGACAGTTTTCAAGAGAGGAAACCCAAATGGCCAATAGACATATGAAAATATGATCAGGATTCCTAGCCATTAGAGAAATGCCAACCAAAACCACAATGAGGTCTTGCCTTAGCCAAGTTAGAATGGCTTTCATATAAAAATCAACAAACAATGAATTCTGGTAAGATATGGGAAAAATTACCCTAATCCACTGTTGGTAGGAATGTAAACTGGTAAAGTCACTATGGAAGAGAGTGCGGAGACACCAAAGAGGTCTGAATATACACCTACCATATGACCCAGCCATCCCACTCCTCATAATATACCCAAGGGAAACGAAATCAGCATATGAAAGAGCTCTCTGGGGCCACACTATGGTGCAGAGGGTAAATGCTCTGCTCTGAAGTGCTGGTATCCCATATGGGTGCCAGTTCAAGACGCAGCTACACCATTCTAATCCAGCTCTCTGCTGTGGCCTGGGAAAGCAGTAGAAGATGGTCCAAGTCCTTGGGCCCCTGCACCCACGTGGGAGATCCAGAAGAAGTTCCTGGCTCCTGGCTTCAGTTCAGTGCAGCTCTGACTGTTGCAGCCAATTGGGGAGTGAACCATTGGATGGAAGACCTCACTCTACCTCTCCTCTCTCTGTATAACTCTGACTTTCAAATAAATAAATCAATCTTTAAAAAGAAAGAGCCAGCTGAACCTCCATGTTTATTGCAGCTCAACTCACAGTAGCAAAGACATGGAATAATCCCATATGCCCATCAAATGAAGACTAGATAAAGAAATTATGGGATATGTACATCATGGTCATTTGCAACAAAATGGATGAAAATGGAGAATATTATACTTAGTGAAACAGGAGAGTTCCTGAGGGACAAATTCCATATGTTCTCCCTGACCTGTGACACTAGTACATCACCTATAAGACAAACGTAGAAAAAATTAATGTTTTGAGGAGCAATGATTTGAACAACACTTCTCTTTACTGTTGAACAATTTCTTATTCTATATTTTGTTTACCTTTTCTTTAATTATATTTTCTGTTTCATGCAATCCATTGAGTGCTATACTTAATGCACAGAAAGTCATATAGGCATCAATTTAATTGAAAATATATCTTAGTAAAGAATATGAGTGAGAATAAGAAAAGAAAGAGGAAGAGGGTTAGGAGAGAGGGGGCGATGATGGGCAAAGTGGGATGAATTATCAAGATCATAAAGGTGTAATTGTTGAGATGCATGAAGTTTTCAACTGCAAAATAGTATATGATATAGACATATTTCTAAGGGTACAGCTTAACAACCAGCCATAACACCCCTAAATACCTTAAGTTGGTTAATAAATATAGCAATTTATGTGTTGTAAAGATGAAATGGATAGTAACAACTGGTAAAATGACCATTTAAATATGATCAAGTGTTAAAATGATCATATAAATAGAACTAAGTGTTTGGAAACAATAATATAATTAAAAAGGAGTGAAAACTTGAGAGCGTTAAGATGGCGGAATAGGCCGGCGCCGCAGCTCACTAGGCTAATCCTCCGCCTTGCGGCGCCGGCACACCGGGTTCTAGTCCTGGTCGGGGCACCGGTCCTGTCCCCGATGCCCCTCTTCCAGGCCAGCTCTCTGCTGTGGCCAGGGAGTGCAGTGGAGGATGGCCCAAGTACTTGGGCCCTGCACCCCATGGGAGACCAGGAGAAGCACCTGGCTCCTGCATTTGGATCAGCGCGGTGCGCTGGCCGCAGCGCGCCAACCACGGCGGCCATTGGAGGGTGAACCAACGGCAAAGGAAGACCTTTCTCTCTGTCTCTCTCTCTCTCTCTCACTGTCCACTCTGCCTTTAAAAAAAAAAGATGGCGGAATAGTAAGGGAGCACACTGATAGTCTGGGAAGAGACAGTTTAATAAAAGTGGAGATACTGAAAGTTCAATGAAGAGTAGGGGAAGAACAGCAGAGGAAACTCTTCTGGAACTAGTGATTCAGAGTGGACTGGTGTGGACAGCATGGGAACCCACAGTTTGGGACACCAATGGCAGTCAACACACCAGCACTGGAACACAAGCTGAGCCGAACCACAATAGCCTGAGACACCGGTGGGCAACCGGAAAGAGAAGACTAGAGGGAACGAGGCTTGAATCCCCATGGGGAAAATTTCACCAAGCTAACTAGAAGACAGAGGAAAAAAAAGTGACCCATAGAGACACGAGTTCCTCTCTCTCCGCTCACCTCTCAAAGGTGAGCAAGACAAAGAGCAGGCACCATTCTGAACATACATCATAAGCAGGGTGACCTCAGGTCTGCAACAGTCCTTAGCCTAGCAGAAAAACCTGACTCTGGGGGGGGGTGAAATAACAGGAGATTAGGACCTAGTGAATGTGTGGTGCTAATGAACTCAGACTGTGAAAAAGAGATGGTGGAAAAGAGAACTCACAGAATTCACGTGAGTACTCTCCAGAGATGCTACAATTTGGTAACCTTGGCAACCCAGTGGGAGACTGCAGGAGAATTTGAGCCCACACTGAGGGCAGCACAGATTCCCTTTGTGGTCCTTGGGAAAGAGCTTCCAATCACTGGCTCCTATAGGTTTATCATTCAGCTGCTAACTACCTCCAATTCTGTTCAGCTGTGCAGAATTACTTCCCTTTTGAATCAAAAAAAGAAAGAGAGAAAGAGAGATTTACCATGCCTAACATGGGAGTGTCACCTTTGGCAAACCCTTAACCCTGAGGAACCAAACAGAGCTCTCAGGCCACACCCATCTCAAGCCTCTATGGCTCCATCAAAAGCAGACAGTCCACTTAATACAGTCATAGTATAACAAGAAAAAAGACCACAGCAAGGGAAGATGAATCCAAATATATCTTCACAGTGCCAAGCAACAAACACAAAAACTGAGGAAACAAGAACAACAAAGACATTAGACATGCCCAAATGAACAAGACACCCCAAGACAAGATTAGGAAAATGATGAGATGGAAGAAATGCAAGATATGGATTTCAAAAAATTTATGATAAGAACATTTAGAAGTTTTCAAAAACAAACGCTTGAGGTATTGAACTCCTTATTGGACAGCATAGAAAATCTCCAACAAGAAAATGAAATCTTAGAAGGAATCAAAATGAAACATAGAAACTGGTAGAACAGGAAAGTGTGATAGTAAAGAGAAATCAAAATGAAATGAAGAACACAATAGATCAAATGACAAACACATTAGAAAGCCTTAAAAACAGAGTCAGTGGGGCAGAAGAGAGAATATCGGACTTAGAATACATAGCACAGGAAAGTATACAGTCAAACCAAAGAAAAGAAGAGGAAATTAGAAATCTAAAAAACATTGTTGGGAATCTACAGGATACTATTAAAAAACCAACATTCAGGTTCTAGGAGTTCCTGAAGGCATGGAGAGGGAGAAAGGATTAGAAGGCCTTTTTAGTGAGATACGAGCAGAAAATTTCCCAGGATTTCAGAAGACAAAAAAATCCTAGTACAGGAAGCTCATAGAACCCCTAATAAACATGACCAAAAGAGATCCTCACCACGACACGTCATAATCAAACTCACCACAGTGAAACATAAAAAAATGATCTTAAAATGTGCAAGAGAGAAAAGTAAGATTACTCTCAGAGGATCCCCAATCAGACTCAGCTGACTTCTCATCAGAAACCCTACAAGCTAGGAGGGAATGGCGAGACATACCCCAGGTACTAAGAGAGAAAAACTGCCAGCCCAGAATACTATATCCTGCAAAGCTCTCATTTGTGAAGGAAGGTGAAATAAAGACTTTTCATAGCAAACAGAAATTGAAAGAATTTGTTGCCACTCGTCCAGCCCTGCAAAAGATGCTTAAAGATGTGTTACATACAGAAACACAGAAACACGGTCACCAATATGAAAGAAGGTAAAGGAAGGAAACCTCACAGCAAAAGATCACAGGAGTCTCAAATCATATATTAGAAAAAATATTTGGCAAATGACAGGGCAAAGTTACTCCTTCTCAATAGTCACATTGAACGTTAATGGCCTGAATTGTCCAGTTAAGACACCGATTGGAGAGCGGCAACATGGCTGAATAGGCAGGGAGCACACTATTAGTCCAGGGGGAGAGAAAGTTTAATATAAGTGGAGATACTGCAGGGTCAAGGAAGAGTAGGGGATGAAACAGCGGAGGAAACTCTTCTGGAACTAGTGATTCACAGTGGACCTGCGTGGAGAGCGTGGGAGCTGAAGTTCGGGACACCAGCGGCAGACTCAACACACCAGCGCTGGAACGCAAGGTGAGCCGAACCTCAATAGCCCGAGATACCAGCGGGCAAGCGGAAAGAGGAGGCTAGAGGGAATGAGGCTTGAAACTCCGTGGGGTAAAGTTCACCAGGCTAACTAGAAGAGAGAGAGGAAAAAAATAAAAAAAGTAACCGATACAGACACAAGTTTCTCTCTCTCCGCTCACCTTTCAAAGGCGAGCAAGACAGAGCAGGCGCATTTTGGACATACGTCATAAGCAGGGTGACCTCAGGTCTACACCAGCCCTGAGCCTACCAGAAAAACCTGACTCTGGGGGGAGGGGTGAAATAACAGGAGATTAGCATCTAACTTGGCAACCCAGTGGGAGACTGCAGGAGAATTGGAGCCCACACTGAGGGCAGCAGAGATTCCCTGTGTGGTCCTTGGGAAAGAGCTTCAGATCTCTGGCTCCTGTGCGTATATCATTTGCCTGCTAACTACCTCCAATTACGTTCAGCTGTGCAGAATTACTTCCCTTTTAAATCAAAAAAAGAAAGAGAGATTTACCACACCTAACCTGGGAGTGTCATCTTTGACACACCCTCAACCCTGAGGAACCAAACACAGCTCTAAGTCCACAATCATCTCAAGCCTCTAAGACTCCACTGAAAGCAGACAGTCCACTTAATATAGAGCCATAGTGTAACAAGAAAAAACACCACAGTGAAGAAACCAAATATCTCCAACATGCCAAACAACAAACGCAAAAACCAAGCTAACAAGAACAAGGAAGACACGATGACGCCCCCAAATGAAAAAGACACCCCAATTCAAGATTATGAAGATGATGAGATCGAAGAAATGCAAGAAGCGGATCTCAAAAAATTGATAAGAACATTAAGAAGTTCTCAAAAACAAATTCTTGAACTACAGAAATCCTTCATGGACAAGATAGAAAATCTCTCTCGTGAAAGTGAAATATTAAGGAGGAATCAAAATGAAATGAAACAACTAGTGGAACAAGAAACTCTGATAGTGACGAGAAATCATAATGAAATGAAGAACTCAATAGATCAAATGACAAACACATTAGAGAGCCTTAAAAACAGAATGGGTGAAGCAGAAGAGAGAATATCAGACTTAGAAGACAGAGAACAGGAAAGGAAACAGGCAAATCAAAGAAAAGAAGAAGAAATTAGAACCTAAAAAATATTGTCGGGAATCTACAGGATACTATTAAAAAACCCAACATTCGGGTTCTAGGAGTTCCTGAAGGCATGGAGAGGAAGAAAGGATTAGAAGGCCTTTTTAGTGAGATACTAGCAGAAAATTTCCCAGGTTTGGAGAAGGACAGAGGCATCTTAGTACAGGAAGCTTATAGAACCCCTAATAAACATGACCAAAAGAGATCCTCACCACGATATGTTGTAATCAAACTCACCACAGTGAAACATAAAGAAAAGATCCTAAAATGTGCAAGAGAGAATCGTCAGATTACTCTCAGAGGATCTCCAATTAGACTCACAGCTGACTTCTCATCAGAAACCCTACAAACTAGAAGGGAATGGCGAGACATAGCCCAGGTACTAAGAGAGAAAAACTGCCAGCCCAGAATACTATATCCTGCAAAGCTCTCATTTGTGAATGAAGGTGAAATTAAGACTTTTCATAGCAAACAGAAACTGAAAGAATTTGTTGCCACTCATCCTGCCCTGCAAAAGATGCTTAAAGATGTGTTACACACAGAAAGACAGAAACATGGTCACCAATATGAAAGAAGGTAAAGGAAGGAAACCTCACAGCCAAAGATCACAGGAAGCTCAATTTCTCTTTGACATAGAATTAAACTCTGATGCTCTGTTATAGCAATGTGTTAAAGTAATCTATTATGTTCTCTTGATGTCTGTTAAATTCTAATTGTTCAAAAACAGCTGAATTTTTATTAAGAGCTATGGGTTATTTAAATATGTGCTTATTTTCAAAGATTTGAATAATCACCTTGTAACAATGATCAAATTTGGTCTATGTGATGTCCTGATTTTAAGGAATCTTATTTCAAGCAGATATTTTGGATTTTGAGCCTTCTTGGCATTCTTGACAGGCATGCAAAAAATCAAAGTTTCAAACAATCTGGTCTCTAAAATTTCCAGTAAATCCTGGACTTTGGTTTTTCCAGTTTGGGCCCAACTGAAAAAATCGCAGGACCTATGTCTCTCATCTTATACAGACACCAACTAATCAGTCTATTTGGATGATATTAGAAGGACTGTCAAGATGTGATGTGGTACCAGACTTTAAGTTTCTATAATGGAAAATGCTATTAATACAAATGTTTGAGAATTAAAAAGTCTAATGATCTTGTGTTACTAGACATGATAGTTATCTTAATGAGAAAGCCCCAGAGGCCTAAAGGGTTAAATACTTGTAAAATCCTACAGGTGCTTTCAAAAATACTGTGAAGTAAGCAAGTGCCTCTTGTTGGTTGTTAAGTTTATAATTTTAAACATGGCGACTTAAAGTCTTTTGTCATCCACAGTTATATATGATGTCCTGCTCATAAAACTAAAGGGTTGTTGGTTCTGTGTTTAGCTGTCCTCCTATAGGTTCCTATGGACTTTTTCCAGCCACTTCTATTGTATTTTATTGTATTCTATTGTACTTTGGGATGGCTCTGTAAACAGATGAAGCCAATAATGTATTAACAGTACCAACTGAGAGAAAGTATGGTTAACTGAGGTTACTAAAAAGAAAAAGCAATTCAAATCAATTGGCAATCTACAAAAAGAGTTAAAGATTTTAAAAGCTATTATTAAAATTGCTATATTGGTCTATTATGCTATAGTATATGTGTGTACATATTGTATGTCCACATGGGGAAATTTTATTGAGAGTTTTATTTTAAATGGCTTATAGATAAGATTGTCCATAAATTTAAGCTGCTAAAATCAATCAAACATACATTTTAATTTGAGTGACCTGAATCTGTGTATCATATGTTTTAGAATTGTTGGTAGAAAGAAACAAAAACATTTTAGATGGTTGTGCTTAAGATTACTGGCTAAACAAACTACACCATGTTAGATATTTAAGAGGTGTTTTCAAATACATGATTCTTAAAATTTATAGAAGGCATTGGACCTTCTGGTAAATGTTTTCTTAAGTTGTTATCTAATGGTTGAAACGGTTTGCTAAGTATTCATGTGATATTGCTATTGTCAGCAAGCGATCTAGGACTTGCTCCCTCATTTCTCTATTCTAAGCCCAACTTGTTCTTTCATTTCTCTATTCTCTTCAAGGTAGGAAACTAATTCTATTATGAAGGAATCTGTAAGATGCACTATTTAATATTTAGACCCTATAAAAGAGATGGCTAACATTTTTCTGTAATAGCATAGCCAAAACAAGAACTTAAATAATAATCTCATAGCTAGATTCACTTCGCCATCAGCGAAGTATACAGTAAGTAGAATAAACCTCCCTTTCAGACCAAAGGGAAACAAAGTTTTTAAGGGAGAATATAATTTTCCTCATGGGCATTGTCTACCTTAGAAAAACTACTACAGAACATGCCTGTGACTATAGACTTGTAGTTCAGGCCACTGAAGATTAGAGATGGAACACGGGCACTCCCTTGACTTGCATCCTCTGGTCTGCTTTAACACAAACCAGGAGGAAAAGAAAGCTCGGCATCAGAAGCAATGGGTGGCAGGCCTATTACTGGCTGATCTGTACAGTGATCTGCCCTCAAGGAGACCCAACAGGCCAGTCCACTGCAGTGGCTTTCAAGGTGGTAAGCCTGGGCTTCAGCAGAAGTCAGCTTGTGAAGCGCCGTGGCAGCTCTGCCAAGAGTTGGATCACTGGAAATGGACCTGCCCTGGAGTTGAAGGATGCCCAGGTCAGAGCCACAGATCTTATTGGCTCTAAGCTGAAAAGCCCTTCATTCAGCCCAACTTCCAAAGTGACCACTGCAGCTGAGGGGATGGTCAAGTAGGGTCAGCAACATTGCAGGCAGAACTGGAAATTTCTTGTTAGAGATGCCCCCTGCCTTGACCTGGCCAGCTCTCCTCCCAGGCCAGCCAAGTAATGAAAGTCAACAGAGTGCCTTCCCCTAGGAGGTTCACACCTCCCTTAGGATATACCCCATGTGAAGAGATGGATAGTTCTGGGCCTCTGAATTTACAAGGCCTAAAGCCCACCAGATTATTATCAAGCCCCTTCTATCAGGTTCTATTTGCCTCTCAATCAGAAAACTTAATTGTAGCTTAGACAGCACCTTTCTTAGCTCCTCTAATAATGACTCTGTCCTTTGTTCTAGGCCCTGTCTAGTGCACTTGGGCCTCATTCCTTTGTAATCATAACCTCTACTCTACCACCAATGGCTCTACTCCCAACATGTGTGTACTGATGGTCCTCTTCCCCACTTAATGCTGTATAATTGTTCAAACCTGGTAAATGCCACTCTTAGGATCATTGGTTACTATCCTCACTCTGTCTTTTATGACCTTGTCTAAATATGATCAGATATATAAGCGGGTGGTTAAAAAAATAAATTTGCAGCTTGATGAGGACTTGTCTTGCTATCATCTTTGTGTCTCCTGTCCCTTTCATTCCCCATTCTAGGTACTTGGCCCTAGTTCATGTCCCATTGTATGGGACAACTGGCACCCAATGCGGGGCTCGAGTGCAGCCCTTGGGGTTCGAGTGCCTGTCAGATTGGAGGAATGCCGCCTTCTAAAAAGGGAGCGAAGGATCCAACATGGGAAGCGGGATATACAGCAGACTCATAGGATGGTAGATGTCCCAAACAACACTCTGGCCTCAGAATCAGCCCTTAAGGCATTTGGATCTGGCTGAAGAGCCCATGAGAGTATTGTAGGCATGGAAAGCCAAGAACTCTAGAAAAAAAGGAAGAAGACCTAAATGAATAATCTCACTGACTGAGATCCCAGTGGAAAGAACGGGGCCATCAAAGAAGGAGGTACCTATCTCTGAAGGGAGGAGAGAACTTCCACTTTGATTGTGACCTTTTCGGAATAAGATCAAAGTCGGTGAACCCTAAAGGCTTCCATAGCCTTGGCAACTCATGACTAGAGCCTAGGGAGATTACTGATGCCATAAACAAGAGTGTTAAATAGTTAAATCAACATGAAGAGTCACTGTGTACTTACGTCCCATGTGGGATCTGTCCTTAATGGGTTGTCCAATGTGAAGTAATGATATAGCTAGTAATGAAACAGTATTTTTACACTTTGTGTTTCTGTGCGGGTACAAACTGATGAGATCTCTACTTAGTATATACTGAAGCCATCTTCTATATATGAAGATAATTGAAAATGAAAAAAAAAACCTTGGTGTTAAATTGGAAAATACATAGAAAAATAATCAATCTCTTTTTAAAAAAATATTATGTAGGATCTCTGTATTTAATGTGCTGTACACTGTTATTTAATGCTATAACTAGTTCTCCAACAGTATTTTTTCACTTTGTGTTGCTATGTGAGGGCAAACTGTTAAAATCTTTATATATACTAAACTGATCTTCTGTATATAAAGAGAATTGAAAATGAAACTTGATGTGAATGGAAGGGGAGAGTGAGTGGGAAAGGGGAGGGTTGCGTATGGGAGGGATATTATGGGGGGGAAGCCATTGTAATCCATAAGCTGTACATTGGAAATTTATATTCATTAAATAAAAGATAAAAAACATAAGAATGGGAAAAGTGAGGGAGGAGATGTAGAATTTGGGACATCTCAATCGGACTTGCCCCAAATGGTGGACTTAGAAAAGTGCCAGGAGATTCCAATACAATCCCAACAAGGTGGGATCTACCAATGCCATCTCACTAGTCCAAGTGATCAATTTCAGTTCACAATGGATGACTCTGATAAGAGTCAAAGGGGTCACACAAACAAGCCAAGTGTCTGCTAACACTAACTGATAGAATCAAAAAGGGAGAGAAAGATCCAACATGGGAAGCGGGATACACAGCAGACTCATAGAATGGCAGATGTCCTAAACAACACTCTGGCCTCAGAATCAGCCCTTAAGGCATTTGGATCTGGCTGAAGAGCCCATGAGAGTATTGTAGGCATGGAAAGCCAAGTCACACTGGAAAAGAAAAAAAGAAGAAGACCTAAATGAAAGATCTCTGTGAGTGAGATCCCAGTAGAAAGAACGGAGCCATCAAAGAAGGAGGTACCTTTCTCTGAAGGGAGGAGAGAACTTCCACTTTGACTATGACCCTATCATAATAAGATCAAATTAAACAAACCGTAAAGGCTTCCATAGCCTTGGCAACTTCATGACTAGAGCCTAGCGAGATTACTGACGGCATGAACAGGAGTGTCAAATTGTTAAGTCAACAAAAGGTGTCACTGTGTACTTACATCCCATGTGGGATCTGTCCTTAATGTGTTGTCTAATGTGAAGTGATGCTATAACTAGTACTGAAGCTGTATTTTTACACTTTGTGTTTCTTTGTGGGTGCAAACTGATGAAATCTTTACTTAGTATATACAGAATTGATTTTCTGTATATAAAGATAATTAAAAATTAAAAAAAAACCTGGTGTTATATTGGAAATTGCGTAGAAAATTAATTTTTAAAAAATATCAAGTAGGATCTCTGTCTTTAATGTGCTGTACACTGTTATTTAATGCTATAACTGGTATTCCAACAGTATTTTTTTCATTTTGTGTTGCTATGTGGGGAAAAACTGTTGAAATCTTTACTTAATATATACTAAACTGATCTTCTATATGTAAAGAGAATTGAAAATGAATCTTGATGTGAATGGAAGGGGAGAGGGAGCAGGAAAGGGGAGGGTTGCAGGTGGGAGGGAAGTTATGGTGGTGGAAGCCATTGTAATCCATAAACTGTACTTTGGAAATTTATTTTCAGTAAATAAAAGTTTAAAACAATATATCCATGAAAGGGCAAGCATGAAGCCAGAAGCTGGGAACTCCATGTAGGTCTCCCACGCTGGTGGCAGGAACCCAAGTACTTGATCCATAATGCCTTCTGAGAAGTATGAGTAATTAATTCACAGATTCTAATGTGAGTTGCATTCAGCTTAGCTATTGTCTTAAGTACTACAGCAAGGACTGGCCCCAACAAGTTCATTTTTAAAAAATCCATTTTTCATGATCCTGAAGAATTCCCAATGCAATTTATTTTGCTTTTTTGTTTGTTTTTTATTAAACTTTTATTTAATGAATATAAATTTCCAAAGTACAGCTTATGGATTACAATGGCTTCCCCCCCCACCAAAACTTCCCTCCCACCGGCAACCCTCCCCTTTCCCGCTCCCTCTCCCCTTCCAATCACATCATGATTCATTTTCAATTCTCTTTACATACAGAAGATCAGTTTAGTATATATTAGGTAAAGATTTCAACAGTTTGCCCCCATATAGCAACACAAAGTGAAAACAATACTGTTGGAGAACTAGTTATAGCATTAAATAAGAGTGTACAGCACATTAAAGACAGAGATCCTACATAATATTTTTTTAAAAAATTAATTAATTTTCTATGCCATTTCCAATTTAACACCAGGTTTTTTTTCCATTTCCAGTATCTCTATATACAGAAGATCGATTCAGTATGTAATTAGTAAAGATCTCATCAGTTTGTACCCACACAGAAACACAAAGTGTAAAAATACAGTTTCAGTATTAGTTACAGCATCACTGTACATTAGACAACACATTAAGGACAGATCCCACATGGGATGTAAGTACAAGTGACTTCTGTTGCTGACTTAACAATTTGACACTCCTGTTCATGCCGTCAGTAATCTCCCTAGGCTCTAGTCATGAGTTGCCAGGGCTATGGAAGCCTTTAGAGTTCGCTGACTTTGATCTTGTTCCGATAGGGTCATAGTCAAAGTGGAAGTTCTCTCCTCCCTTCAGAGAAAGGTACCTCCTTCTTTAATGGTCCCGTTCTTTCCACTGGAATCTCACTCACAGAGATCTTTCATTTTGGTCTTCTTCTTTTTTTTTTTCTTTTCCAGTGTGACTTGGCTTTCCATGCCTACAATACTCTCATGGGCTCTTCAGCCAGATCCAAATGCCTTAAGGGCTGATTCTGAGGCCAGAGTGTTGTTTAGGACATCTGCCGTTCTATGAGTCTGCTGTGTATCCCGCTTCCCATGTTGGATCTTTCTCTCCCTTTTTGATTCTATCAGTTAGTGTTAGCAGACACTTGGCTTGTTTGTGTAATCCCTTTGACTCTTAGACGTAGCAGTGTGATCAACTGTGAACTGAAATTGATCACTTGGACTAGTGAGATGGCATTGGTAGATCCCACCTTGTTGGGATTGTATTGGAATCCCCTGGCACATTTATAACTCCACCATCTGGGGCAAGTCAGATTGAGCATGTCCCAAATTATACATCTCCTCCCTCTTTTTCCACTCTTAAATTTAACAGGGATCACTTTTCAGTTACAACTTAAACACCTAAGAATAATTGTGTGTTAATTACAGAGTTCAACCACTAGTACTAGAACATCAACAATAACAACAACAACAACAAATACTAAAAAGGATAAAGTATTACATTGTACATCTAGAGTCAGGACAAGAGCTGATCAGGTCATTGTTTCTTATAGTGTCCATTTCACTTCAACAGGTTTCCCCTTTGGTGCTCAGTTGTTGCCGATCAGGGAAAACAAATGAAATTTGTCTCTGGGACTGGCTTAATTCACTCAGCATGATGTTTTCCAGATTCCTCCATCTTGTTGCAAATGACCGGGCTTCATTGTTCCTTACTGCTGTATAGTATTCTATGGAGTACATGTCCCATAATTTCTTTATCCAGTCTACTGCTAATGGGTTGGTTCCAGGTCTTAGCTATTGTAAACTGAGCTGCAACAAACATGAAGGTGCAGATGGCTTTTTGATTTGCCAAATTAATTTCCTTTGGGTAAATTCCAAGGAGTGGGATGGCTGGGTTGTATGGTAGGGTTATATTCAGGTTTCTGAGGAATCTCCAGACTGACTTCCATAGTGGCTGAATCAGTTTGCATTCCCACCAACAGTGTGTTAATGTCCCTTTCTACCCACATCCTCTCCAGCATCTGTTGTTGGTAGATTTCTGAATGTGAGCCATTCTCACCGGGGTGAGGTGAAACCTCATTGTGGTTTTGATTTGCATTTCTCTGATGGCTAGTGATCTTGAACATTTTTTCATGCGTCTGTTGGCCATTTGGATTTCCTTTTTGGAAAGATATCTGTTAAGGTCTTTGGCCCATCTCTCAAGTGGGTTGTTTGTTTTGATGTTGTGGAGTTTCTTGATTTCTTTGTAGATTCTGGCAGACCCAGATGAAAACTCCTGGCTCCTGGCTCCTGGCTCCTAGCTTTGGATTGGTGCAGCTCTGGCCATTGCAGCCAAATTGGAGAGTGAATAAGCAGATGGAAGACCTCTCTCTCTCTCTCTCTGCCGCTCCCTCTCTGTCTGTGTAACTCTGACTTTCAAGTAAAATAAATAAATCTTAAAAAAATAAGACCAGTGTCTGCTAATAATAATTGTTTGGATAAAAAAGGAGAGAACGATCCAATATGGGAAGTGGGATACACAGCAGACTCTTAGAATGACAAATGTCCTAAACAGCACTCTGGCCTCTGAATCAGACCTTATGGCATTTAAATCTGGCCCAAAAGTCCAGGAATGTGTCTCAGGCATGGAAAGCCCAGACACTGTGGCAAAATAATGACCTAAATGAAAGATCTCTGTGAGTGAGATCCCAGTGGAAAGAATAGGCCATTAAAGAAGGAGGTACCTTTCTCTGAAGAGAGGAGAGAACTTTGACTTTGACTATGGCCTTGTCTAAATAAGATCAGAGTTTGTGAACCTAAGAGGCTTCCATAGCCTTGGCAGCTCATGATAAGAGCCTTGGGTGATTACTGATGCCATAAACAAGAGTGTCAGTTGTTAAGTCAACAACAGGAGTCACTGTGCACTTATTTCCCATGTACGACATCTGTTAATGTGTTGCACTATGAGAATTGGACATAAAACTAGTATTCAAACAGTACTTTATTTTTTTCATTTATTAAACTTTTATTTAATGAATATAAATTTCCAAAGTACAGCTTATGGGTTACAATGGCTTCCCTCCTCCCATAACTTCCCTCCCACCGGCAACCCTCCCCTTTCCCGCTCCCTCTCCCCTTCCATTCACTTCAAGATTCATTTTCAATTCTCTTTATATACAGAAGATCAGTCAAACAGTACTTTATATTTTGTGTGTTTGTTTGGGTGTAAACCTTTGAAATATTTACTCTACTATATACCAAGTTGATCTTCTGATATATAAAGATAATTAAAAATGAATCTGAATGAGGAATAGGATTGGAAAGAGAGTAGGAGATGGGATGGTTTATGGGTGGTATGGTGATTATGGGAGGAAAAACTGCTATAATCCAAAAGTTGTACTTTCCAAATTTATATTTATTAAATAAAAGTTTTCTAAAATATAAATGAATAGACAGAGTTGTAAAATTCTTACAGCTTTTTCCACAATATACTTTTCCATGAAGTTTTTGAAGAACCCATGTTTATCCCAAAATACCTAGCAGACAAAATTTTGAATGTTGTCACCATAAAGACATGGTGAATGTCTCAGGAGACACACACTAATCACTCTGACCTGATCATGATACCTTGTATACAAATTTTATTACAGTATACCATATATATATATATATATATATATATATATATATATATATATATATATATATATATATGTGTGTGTGTGTGTGTGTGTGTGTGTGTGTGTGTGTGTGAAATTTATGCATCTCAATAAAAAGGAAAATGTTTTCAATGTGTTGTACTTATTTTAGCATTCCAATCAATGTTTACCTTCAGGATTAAATTTTTAAAAGAAATTTATCTATCTCTCCCAGAGAGGAGTTGGGGAAGGGTGGGCCTACCATGGGCACATTGGGTTGAAGCTCTGGCCTGAAGTGCTGGCATCCCATATGGGTGTCAATTCTAGTCCCGGCCACTCCTCTTCCAATCCAGCTCTCTGCTATGACCTAGGAATGCAGTGGAGGATGGCCCTGGTCCTTGGACCCCTGCACCCACGTTGGAGACCCAGGGGAATCTGCTGGCTCCTGGCTTCAGATTGGCACAGCTCTGGCTGTTGTGGCCATCTGGGAGTTAGCCAGCGGATGGAGGACCTCTCTCTGTGTCTCTACCTCTCTCTGTAACTCTGTCTTTCAAATAAATAGAATAAAATAATTTATTTACCCCTTCCAGAGAGAGAGAGAGAGAGAGGTGAGGAGAGACAGAGAGAGAGACAGAGAAAGAGAGAGAGGACAATCCCATCCACTGGTTTACTTCCCAAGTGCCCAAACGTCTAGAACTGGGAAAGACCAAAATTAGGAGTCAGGAACTTAATCCCAATCTCCCACGTGCATGGCAGGAATTCCTGTTCCTGATTTACATCTGCTGCCTCTGGGGGTGTGCATTGGCAGAAAGATGAATCAGGAGCAGAGCTTGGATTCAATCCAGGAACTATGAGATGGCATGCAGTGTTCTTAATTGCTAGGCTAAGTGTTATCATCTAAAATCAATTTTAACTTAATATTATATTTATTTATCTTATTTATCTGAGACTCAGAAAAGCAGACAGAGAAAGATTTCCCATCTGTTGGTTCAATCCCCAAATACCTGCAACATGTGAGGCAGGGCTGGATGGAAGTTGGAGCTGGTAATTCAATGCATGTATCCCATTTTGGTGGAGGAAACCCCAGTACTTGAGCCATCAGCTGCTGCCTCCAAGGGTACATTTCAGAGGAGCTGCAATCAAGGAGCCTAAATCTAAAGCAGACAGACCTCCAACCCAGGTACTGCACTGCGGGGATGTGGACATTTCAGGCAGGGTTAACTAAGCCAAACATACACCACTAATTTCGTTTTTAACTAACAGATAATAACTGCATATATTTTGGGCTACAATGGGATGTTTTGCTGCTTTTGTATCTTGTGAAATCCATGTCTTAAAGATTTTTATTTATTCATTCATTCATTCAGGAGAGAGAGAGAATCTTCAATTCCACTAGTTCACACCCCACCTCTGCGAAATTCCCACAACAGTTGGGGCTGGGCCAGGCTTAAAAAAGGGGCCTGGAACTCCATTCTGGTCTCTCACAGGGGTGGCATGAACCCACGCACTTGAGTCATCTTCTGCTGCCTCCACAGGCACATTAGCAGGGAGTTGGACCAGAAGTAGAGTAGGTGGGACCCAAACTGAACTGGTGCACCTTTGATGTATGTTGTTGGTGTCATGAGAGTTGGCTGAATCCACAGTATGCCCCAATGAAGATCCCTGAGATCCATCTTTGGGTGTACAGTTGTCCCAGGATTTCCCTCGAGAAGCCAGACTGCATGTACACAAAGTCCTCATATATAATGGTGTCGAATTGGCCCAAACTCCTTGTCCATCTTCTTGCATAATTTAAATCATGTCTAGATGGCACATAAATGCTTAAGGCACTATAAATGCCATGGAAATAGTTGTTCAACAGTATTTTAAGTAATGACAAGATGAAAGTCTGTATGCATTCAATAAATGCTTTAATCTGCAGTTGTAGAACCCATGGATACACAATCTTTGGGTGTAGAGGGTCAATGGTATCTTCAGAAGAGCAAAATCAGTATTTTCAGAGACACATTTTATTTCTTGTGTTCATTCATTACAGCCTTATTTACAAAAGCCAGGATCTGGAACCAACCTTAATCTCCATAGACAGATGAATGGATAAAAAAAGAAATGCGATTGCAGTGCTGGCTTTGTAGGGCAGCAGACTAAGTCAACATCTATAGAGGGAGGCCCAGCTGCTCTACTTCTTGTCCACCTCCCTGCTAAGGCAGGCAGCTGGTGTTCCTCCAGGTGCTTGCGTACCTACCATTCACGTGGAAAACCCAATTGGAATTCGTGGCTCCTAGCTTTACCAGGCCATCCCTGGCTATTGCAGGAGTTTGGGGAATAAACTAACAGATTGTAGATCTTGTTCTCTCTCACTACTCTTCCATTCATTCCCTGCTTTGCATTTTAAATAAATAAATATGTTTTGAGAAAAGCAATACTGAGCTAAGATAGCAATCATGGTTCAAAAAAACAAAGTGTTTTTTATTGCTATTTAATGCTATAATTAGTAATCCAATGGTAGTTTTTTCACTTTATGTTGCTATATGGGCAAAATGTTGAAATCTTTACCTAATATATACTAAACTGATCTTCTGTATACAAAGAGAATTGAAAATGAATCTTTACATGAATGGAAGGGGAAAGGGAGCGGGAAAGGGGAGGGTTGCGAGTGGGAGGGAAGTTATGGGAGGGGGGAAGCCATTGTAACCCATAAGCTGTACTTTGGAAATTTATATTCATTAAATAAAAGTTTAAAAAAAACAAAGTGTTTTTTATAAACAAAGGAACATTGTCCAGGCACACAAAGGACAGAAGTTCCAGTACTTACACTAACATGGATGAACCCGAAGGAGTTTACGTTAAGTGATAAGCCAGGCTCAAAAAGACAAACACTGCAGGTTCCCACCCATATACAGAATCCAAAAGTGACAAACTCAGGGAGAACATTTAGCCCAGCTGTTAGGATGCCACGTGGAACTTTCAAACCCCACATCAATATGACATGTTTGGGGCCTGCACTGTGGCATGGCGGGTAAAGCCACCACCTGCAGTGTCAACATCTCATATGGAACCAGTTTGAGTCCTGGCTGCTCCACTTCTGATCCAGCTCTCTGCTTTAGCCTGGGAAAGCAGGAGAAGATGCCCCAAGTCCTTGGGCCCCTGCACCCTTGTGAGAGACCTGAAGGAAACTCCTGTCTCCTGGCTTCAGATGGGCAGCTCCAGAGGTTGCAGCCATTTGGGGAGTAAGCCAATGGATGGAAGTCCTCCCCATCCCCCCTGCCTCTGCCTCTCTGAAAATTTGCCCTTCAAATAAATAAAACAAATCTTTAAAAAATGCCATTTTCACAGAGAAGGGTCGAGGGGTCAGGATGGGGACAGGGGACACAGTGTTCAAAGGGCACACAGATTCAGACTTAATTTTGCAAGGCTTCCCTAAGCATGTCCCCTCCCCTCAGTGTAGAAATCTAAGGCCACACAGAAATCAGCATGCCCCAGAAGGTAACCATTTCATGGTCTCAGGTAGATGAGAAAGGTAGCTTCTCTTTCGCAATAAGCTAGTAGTTTCTTTTGCCATAGCTTCTGTCTTTCTACCCTGCTTCCCTTCTCCCTCATATCCACATCTGTACCCTCAAATTTGCTGAAAGCCCTCAGCCCATCTTTGTGGCACCAAGAACTTACGGCTCTCCCCCTTCGTGCTTTGTCCTCTAACATTTTAGAGGAGAAAGATCAAAGCACACCTCTTGTGGTGCATTTTCAGTTCAGTGCATAAGAGGGCAGGAAATGACAGACAGAGACCCAGGCACTATAAACATTTTGTCATTTTTACGGAGACATCCTAGTACAGGAAGCTCATAGAACCCCTAATACACATAACCAGAGAGATCTTCACCACGACACGTTGTAATTAAACTCACCACAGTGAAACATAAAGAAAAGATGTGCTGCGGCTCACTAGGCTAATCCTCCGCCTAGAGGCACCAGCACACCAGGTTTTATTCCCGGTCGGGGCGCCGGATTCTGTACCAGTTGGCCCTCTTGCAGGTCAGCTCTCTGCTGTGGCCCAGGAGTGCAGAGCAGGATGGCCCAAGTGCTTGGGCCCTGCACCCCATGGAAGACGAGGAGAAGCACCTGATCCTGCCATCTGATCAGTGTGGTGTACCGGCCACAGCATGCCAGCCACGGTGGCCATTGGAGGGTGAACCAATGGCAAAGGAAGAACTTTCTCTCTGTCTCTCTCTCTCACTGTCCACTCTGCCTGTCAAAAAAAAGATCTTAAAATGTGCAAGAGAGAAACGGCAGATTACTTACAGAGGATCTCCAATTAGACTTACAGCTGACTTCTCATCAGAAACCCTAAAGCTAGGAGGGAATGGTGAGATATAGCCCAGGTACTAAGAGAGAAAAAATGCCAGCCCAGAATATTATATTCTGCAAAGCTCTCATTTGTGAATGAAGGTGAAAGAAAGAACTTTCATAGCAAACAGATTAAAAGAATTCATCACCACTCGTCCAGCCCAGCAAAAGATGCTTAAAGATGTGTTACACATAGAAACACGGCCATCAATATGAAAGAAGGTAAAGAAAGGAAAACTCATAGCAAAAGATCACAGGATACTCAAAGCATATATTAGAAAATATCTTTAGCAAATGGTAGGGCAAAGTTACTACTTATTGATAATCACATTAAATGTAAAAGGCCTTAACTGTCCAGTTAAAGACACTGATTGGCTGATTGGGTTAAGGAACAAAACCCATCAATTTGCTGCTTACAAGAAACTCATCTTTCCAACAATGATGCATACAGACTGAAATAGAAAGGCTGGAAAAAGATATACCATGCCAACAGAAATGAAAAAAGCGGGCCTAGCCATCTTAATATCAGATAACATAAATTTTACCAAAAAACTATTAGGAGAGACAAAGAGGGGCACTATTTAATGATTAAGGGATCCATTCAACAGGAAGATATAATGATTATCAATGTATATGCACCTAATCACAGGGCACCAGCTTATTTAAAAGACTTGTTAAGGGACTTAAAGGGAGACTTAGACCCCAATACAATAGTACTGGGGGACTTCAATACTCCACTCTCAGAGATAGACAGATCAACAGGACAGAAGATCAACAAGGACACAGTAGATTTAAATGACACTATAGCCCAAATGGATCTAACAGATATCTACAGAACATTTCATCCTACATCTAAGGACTTTACATTCTTCTCAGCAGTACATGGAACCTTCTCTAGGACTGACCACATACTAGGCCATAAAGCAAGTCTCAGCAAGTTCAAAAGAATTAGAATCATACCATGCAGCTTCTCAGACCACAAAGGAATGAAATTGGAAATTAGCAACTCGGGAATCCCTAGAGCACATGCAAACACGTGGAGACTGAACAACATGCTCCTGAATGAACAATGGGTCATAGAAGAAATTAAAAGAGAAATCAAAAATTTTCTGGGAGTAAATGAGGATAACAGCACAACATACAAAAACCTATGGGATACAACAAAAGCAGTGTTAAGAGGAAAGTTTATATCAATAGGTGCCTACATCAAGAAATTGGAGAGGCACCAAATAGATGAGCTTTCAAGTCATCTCAAGGATCTAGAAAATCTGCAGCAAACCAAACCCAAACCCAGTAGGAGAAGAGAAATAATTAAAATCAAAAAGAAATCAACAGGATTGAATGCAACAAAACATTACAAAAAATCAGCCAAACCAGGAGCTGGTTTTTTGAAAAAATAAACAAAATCGACACCCCATTGGCCCAACTAACTAAAAAAACAAGAAAAAGACCCAAATCAATAAAATCAGAGATGAAAATGGAAATGTAACTACAGCCACCACAGAAATAAAAAGAATCATCAGAAATTACTACAAGGACTTGCATGCCAGCAAACAGGGGAATCTATCAGAAAAGGACAGATTCTTGGACACATACAACCTACCTAAATTGAGCCAGGAAGACATAGAAAACCTAAACAGACCAATAACTGACACCGAAATTGAAACAGAAATAAAGGCCCTCCCAACAAAGAAAAGCCCATGAGCATATGGATTCACTGCTGAGTTCTGCCAGACATTTAGGGAAGAACTAACTCCAATTCTTCTCAAACTATTCAGAACAATCGAAAGAGAGGGAATCCTCCCAAATTCTTTCTATGAAGCCAGGATCACCTTCATTCCTAAGCCGGAAAAAGATGCAGCATTGAAAGAAATTACAGACCAATATCCCTGATGAACATTGATGCAAAAATACTCAAAAAAATTCTGGCCAATAGAATGCAACAACACATCAGAAATATCATCCACCCAGACCAAGTGGTATTTATCCCTGGTATGCAGTGATGGTTCAACGTTCGCAAAATAATTAACATGATACACTACATTAACAGACTGAAGAAGAAAAACCATATAATTCTCTCAATAGACGCAAAGAAAGCATTTGATAAAATACAACACCCTTTCATGATGAAAACCCTAAGTAAACTGGGTATAAAAGAAACATTCCTCAATACAATCAAAGCTATATATGAAAAACCCACGGCCAACATCCTATTGAATGGGGAAAAGTTGGTAGCATTTCCGCTGAAATCTGGTACCAGACAGGATGCCCACTCTCACCACTGCTGTTCAATATAGTTCTGGAAGTCTTAGCCAGTGCTATTAGGCAAGAAAAAGAAATTAAGGGATACAAATCGGGAAGGACGAACTCAAACTATCCCTCTTTGCAGATGATATGATTCTTTATTTAGGAGACCCAAAGAACTCTACTAAGAGACTGCTGGAACTCATGGAAGAGTTTGGCAAAGTAGCAGGATATAAAATCAATGCACAAAAATCAACAGCCTTTGTATACACAGGCAATGCCGTGGCTGAAGAAGAACTTCTAAGATCAATCCCATTCACAATAGCTACAAAACATTCAAATACCTTGGAATACACGTAACCAAGGACGTTAAAGATCTCTACGATGAAAACTACAAAACCTTAAAGAAAGAAATAGAAGAGGATACCAAAAAATGGAGAAATCTTCCATGCTCATGGATTGGAAGAATCAACATCATCAAAGTGTCTATTCTCCCAAAAGCAATTTATACATTCAATGCAATACCCATCAAGATCCCGAAGACATTCTTCTCAGATCTGGAAAAAATGATGCAGAAATTCATATGGAGACACAGGAGACCTCGAATAGCCAAAGCAATCTTGCACAACAAAAACAAAGCCGGAGACATCACAATACCAGATTTCAGGACATACTACAGCGCAGTTGTTATCAAAAGAGCATGGTACTGGTACAGAAACAGATGGGTAGACCAATGGAACAGAATAGAAACACTAGAAATCAATCCAAACATCTACAGCCAACTTATATTTCATCAAAAATCCAAAACTAATCCCTGGAATAAGGACAGTCTATTCAATAAATGGTGCTGGGAAAATTGGATTTCCAAATGCAGAAGCTTGAAGCAAGACCCATACCTTGCACCTTACACAAAAATTCACACAACATGGATTAAAGACTTAAATCTATGACCCGAAACCATCAAATTATTAGAGAACATTGGAAAAACCCTTCAAGATATAGGTATAGGCAAAGACTTCTTGGAAAAGACCCCAGGAGCACAGGCTGTCAAAACCAAAATTAACATTTGGGATTGCATCAAATTGAGAAGTTTCTGTACTTCAAAAGAAACAGTCAGGAAAGTAAAGAGGCAACCAACAGAATGGGAAAAAATATTTGCAAACTATACTACAGATAAAGGGTTGAAAACAGAATATACAAAGAAATCAAGAAAATCCACAACAACAAAACAAACAACCCACTTAAGAGATGGGCCAAGGACCTCAATAGACATTTTTCGAAAGAGGAAATCCAAGTAGCCAACAGACACATGAAAAAATGTTCAAGATCACTAGCAATCAGAGAAATGCAAATCAAAACCACAATGAGGTTTCACCTCACCCCGGTGAGATGGCTCACATTCAGAAATCTACCAACAACAGATGCTGGAGAGGATGTGGGGAAAAAGGGACATTAACACACTGTTGGTGGGAATGCAAACTGGGAAAGCCACTATGTAACTCAGTCTGGAGATTCCTCAGAAACTTGAATGTAAGCCTACCATACAACCCAGCCATCCCACTCCTTGGAATTTACCCAAAGCAAATTAATTTGGCTAATAAAAAAGCCATCTGCACATTAATGTTTATTGCAGCTCAATTCACAATAGCTAAGACCTGGAACCAACGCATATTCCCATCAACAGTAGACTGGATAAAGAAATTATGGGACATGTACTCCATAGAATACTATACAGCAGTAAGGAACAATGAAACGCAGTTATTTGAAACAAGATGGAGGGATCTGGAAAACATCATGCTGAGTGAATTAAGCCAGTCCCAAAGAGACAAATCTCATTTGTTTTCCCTGATCGGCGACAACTACCTGAGCACCAAAGGGGAAACCTGCTGAAGTGAAATGGACACTATAAGAAACAATGACCTGATCAGCTTTTGTCCTGACTCTAGATGTACAATATAATACTTTATCCTTTTTAATATTTCTTGTTGTAGTAGTTGTTCTAGTACTAGTGGTTAAACTCTGTAAATAACACACAATTATTCTTAGGTGTTTAAATTTTAACTGAAAAGTGATCCCTGCTAAATTTTAGAGTGGAAAAAGAGAGGGAGGAGATGCACAGTTTGGGTCATGCACAATCAGTCTTGCCCCAAATGAAGGAGTTAGAAATGTGCCAGGGGATTCCAATACAATCCCATCAAGGTGGCACATACCAATGCCACCTCGCTAGCCCGAGTGATCAATTTCTGTTCACATTCAATGGCTTAGACAGGTCTAAAAATCAAAGGGATCACACAAACAAGACAAGTGTCTGCTAATACTAACTGATAGAATCAAAAAAGGAGAGAAAGATCCAACATGGGAACCGGGATACACAGCAGACTCATAGAATGGCAGATGTCCTAAACAACACTCCCGCCTTAGAATCAGCCCTTAAGGCATTCGGATCTGGCTGAAGAGCCCATGAGAGTATTGTATGCATGGAAAGCCAAGATACCATGGAAAAGAAAAAAAGAAGAAGACCTAAATGAAAGATCTCTGTGGGTGAGATCTCAGTGGAAAGAATGGGACCATCAAAGAAGGAGGTACCTTTCTCTGAAGGGAGGAGAGAACTTCCACTTTGACTGTGACCCTATCGGAACAAGATCAAAGTCAGCAAACTCTAAAGGCTTCCACAGCCCTGACAACTCATGACTAGAGCCTAGGGAGATTACTGATGCCATGAACAGGAGTGTCAAATTGTTAAGTCAGCAACAGGAGTCACTGTGTGCTTACATCCCATGTGGGATCTGTCCTTAATGTGTTGGCTAATGTGCAGTGATGCTATAACTAGTACTGAAACTGTATTTTTACACTTTGTGTTTCTGCATGGGTACAAACTGATGAGATCTTTACTAATTACATACTGAATCGATCTTCTGTATATAAAGATAATTGGAAATGAAAAAAAAAAAACAAACCTGGTGTTAAATTGGAAATGGCATAGAAAATTAATTAATTAAAAAATATATATTATGTAGGATCTCTGTCTTTAATGTGTTGTACACCCTTATTTAATGCTATAACTAGTACTCCAACAGTATTTTTTTTCTTTTCTTTTCACTTTGTGTTACTATATGTGGGGCAAAAGGTGAAACCATTACCTAATATATACTAAACTGATCTTTTGTATAAAAAGAGAATTGAAAATGAATCATGATGTGATAGGAAGGGGAGAGAGAGTGGGAGGGGGGAGGGTTGTGGGTGGGAGGAATGTTTTGGGAGGGGGAAGCCATTGTAACCCATAAGCTATACTTTGGAAATTTATATTCATTAAATAAAAGTTTAATTAAAAAAAACACAAAACCTATGGGATACAACAAAAGCAGTGTTAAGAAGAAAGTTTATATCAATAGGTGCCTACATCAAGAAATTGGAAAGGCACCAAATAGATGAGCTTTCAAGTCATCTCAAGGATCTAGAAAATCTGCAGCAAACCAAACCCAAACCCAGTAGAAGAAGGGAAATAATTAAAATCAGAGAAGAAATCAACAGGATTGAATCCAACAAAACATTACAAAAAATCAGCCAAACCAGGAGCTGGCTTTAGAAAAATAAACAAAATTGACACCCCCATTGGCCCAACTCACTAAAAAAAGAAGAGAAATGACCCAAATCAATAGGATCAGAGATGAAAAGGGAAAGGTAACTACAGACGTCGCAGAAATAAAAAGAATCATCAGAAATTACTACAAGGACCTGTATGCCAGCAAACAGGGAAATCTATCAAAATGGACAGATTCTTGGACACATACAACCTCCCTAAATTGAGCCAGGAAGACATAGAAAACCTAAACAGACCAATAACTGAGATAGAAATTAAAACAGTAATAAAGGCCCTTCCAACAAAGAAAAGCCCAGGGCCAGATGGATTCACTGTTGAGTTCTACCAGACATTTAGAGAAGAACAAACTCCAATTCTTCTCAAACTATTCAGAGCAATCGAAAAAGAGGGAATCCTCCCAAATTCTTTCTATGAAGCCACCATCACCTTAATAACTAAGCTATAAAGAGATGCAACATTGAAAGAGAATTACAGACCAATATCCCTGATGAACATAGATGCAAAAACACTCAATAAAATTCTGGCCAATAGAATGCAACAACACATCAAAGATCATCCACCCAGACCAAGTGGGATTAATCCCCGGTATGCAGGGATGGTTCAACATTCGCAAAACAATCAACGTAATACACTACATTAACAGACTGCAGAAGAAAAACCATATGATTCTCTCAATAGACGCAGAGAAAGCATTTGATAAAATACAACACCCTTTCATGATGAAAATTCTAAGCAAACTGGGTATGGAAGGAACATTCCTCAATACAATCAAAGCTATATATGAAAAACCCACGGCCAACATCCTATTGAATGGCGAAAAGTTGGTAGCATTTCCGCTGAAATCTGGTACCAGACAGGGATGCCCTCTCTCACCACTGCTATTCAATATAGTTCTGGAAGTTTTAGCCAGTGCCATTAGGCAAGAAAAAGAAATTAAGGGATACAAATCGGGAAGGACGAACTCAAACTATCCCTCTTTGCAGATGATATGATTCTTTATTTAGGAGACCCAAAGAACTCTACTAAGAGACTGCTGGAACTCATGGAAGAGTTTGGCAAAGTAGCAGGATATAAAATCAATGCACAAAAATCAACAGCCTTTGTATACACAGGCAATGCCGTGGCTGAAGAAGAACTTCTGAAATCAATCCCATTCACAATATCTACAAAAACAATCAAATACCTTGGAATAAACTTAACCAAAGACGTTAAAGATCTCTACGATGAAAACTACAAAACCTTAAAGAAAGAAATAGAAGAGGATACCAAAAAATGGAGAAATCTTCCATGCTCATGGATTGGAAGAATCAATATCATCAAAATGTCTATTCTCCCAAAAGCAATTTATACATTCAATGCAATACCCATCAAGATCCCGAAGACATTCTTCTCAGATCTGAAAAAAATGATACTGAAATTCATATGGAGACACAGAAGACCTCGAATAGCCAAAGCAATCCTGTACAACAAAAACAAAGCCGGAGGCATCACAATACCAGATTTCAGGACCTACTACAGTGCAGTTGTTATCAAAAGAGCATGGTACTGGTACAGAAACAGATCGATAGACCAATGGAACAGAATAGAAACACCAGAAATCAATCCAAACATCTACAGCCAACTTATATTTGACCAAAGATTCAAATCTACTCCCTGGAATAAGGACAGTCTATTCAATAAATGGTGCTGGGAAAATTGGATTTCCACGTGCAGAAGCTTGAAGCAAGACCCATACCTTGCACCTTACACAAAAATTCACTCAACATGGATTAAAGACTTAAATCTACGACCCGAAACCATCTAATTATTAGAGAGCATTGGAAAAACCCTGCAAGATATAGGCACAGGCAAAGACTTCCTGGAAAATACTCCAACAGCACAGACAGTCAAAACCAAAATTAACATTTGGGATTGCATCAAATTGAGAAGTTTCTGCACTTCAAAAGAAAGAGTCAGGAAAGTAAAGAGGCAACCGACAGAATGGGAAAAAATATTCGCAAACTATACTACAGATAAATGGTTGATAACCAGAATCTACAAAGAAATCAAGAAAATCCACAACAACAAAACAAACAACCCACTTAAGAGATGGGCCAAGGACCTCAAGAGACATTTTTCGAAAGAGGAAATCCAAATGGCCAACAGACACATGCAAAAATGTTCAAGATCACTAGCAATCAGAGAAATGCAAATCAAAACCACAATGAGGTTCCATCTCACCCCGGCGAGAATGGCTCACATCCAGAAATCTACTAACAACAGATGGTGGATAGGATGTGGGGAAAAAGGGACACTAACCCACTGTTGATGGGAATGCAAACTGCTTAAGCCACTATGGAAGTCTGTCTGGAGATTCCTCAGAAAACTGAACATAACCCTACCATACAACCCAGCCATCCCACTCCTTGGAATTTACCCAAAGGAAATTAATTTGGCAAATAAAAAAGCCATCTGCACACTAATGTTTATTGCAGCTCAATTCACAATAGCAAAGACCTGGAATCAACCTAATTGTCCATCAACAGTAGACTGGATAAAGAAATTATGGGACATATACTCCATAGAATACTATACAGAAGTAAGAAACAACGAAACCCAGTCATTTGCAACAAGATGGAGCAATCTGGAAGACATCATGCTGAGTGAATTAAGCCAGTCCCAAAGAGACAAATATCATTTGTTTTCCCTGATCAGTGACAACTGAGCGCCAAAGGGGAAACCTGTTAAGTGAAATGGACACTATAAGCAACAATGAACTGATCAGCTCCTGTCATGACTTTAGATGTACAATGTAATACCTTATCCTTTTTAATATTTGTTGTTGTTGTTGTTGTTCTAGTACTATTGGTTGAATTCAGTAATTAACACACAATTATCCTTAGGTGTTTAAATTTTAACAGAAAAGTGATCACTGTTACATCTAAGAGTGGAAAAAGAGAGGGAGGAGATGAACAATTTGGAACGTGCTCAATCGGACTGGCTGCAAATGGTGTAGTCAGAAATGTGCCAGGGGATTCCAACACAATCCCACCCAGGTGGCATGTACCAATGCCATCGCACTAGTCCAAGTGATCAATATCAGCTCACAATTGATAGCTCTGATAGGTCTAAGAGTCAAAGAGATCACACAAACAAGACAAGTAACTGCTAATACTAACTGATAGAATCAAAAAGGGAGAGAAAGATCCAACATGGGAACCGGGATACACAGCAGACTGATAGAATGGCAGATGTCCTAAACAACACTCTGGCCTCAGAATCAGCCCTCAAGTCATTCGGATCTGGCGGAAGAGCCCATGAGAGTATAGCAGGCATGGAAAGCCAAGATATCATGGAAAAAAAGACCTAAATGAAAGATCTCTGTGAGTGAGATCCCAGTGGAAAGAACGGGGCCATCAAAGAAGGAGGTACCTTTCTCTGAAGGGAGGAGAGAACCTCCACTTTGACTATGACCCTATTGGAATAAGATCAAAGTCAGCGAACCCTAAAGGCTTCCATAGCCCTGGCAACTCATGACTAGAACCTAGGGAGATTACTGACGCCATGAACAGGAGTGTCAAATTGTTAAGTCAGCAACAGGAGTCACTGTGTACTTACACCCCATGTGGGATCTGTCCCTAATGTGTCATCTAAAGCGAAGTGATGCTATAACTAGTACTGAAACAGTATTTTTATACTATGTGTTTCTGTGTGGGCACAAACTGATGAGGTCTTTACTAATTATATACTGAAGTGATCTTCTGTACATAAAGAGAATTGGAAATGAAAAAAAAACAACAACCTGGTGTTAAAATGGAAATGGCATAGAAAATTAATTAATTTGAAAAAAATTATGTAGGATCTCTGTCTTTAATGTGCTGTACATTGCTATTTAATGCTATAATTAGTAATCCAATGGTAGTTTATTCACTTTACGTTGCTATGTGGGCAAAATGTTGAAATCTTTACCTAATATATACTAAACTGATCTTCTGTATATAAAGAGAATTGAAAATGAATCTTGATGTGATTGGAAGGGGAGAGGGAGCGGGACAGGGGAGGGTTGCGGGTGGGAGGGAATTTATGGGAGGGGGGAAGCCGTTGTAACCCATAAGCTGCACTTTGGAAATTTATATTCATTAAATAAAGTTTAATTAAAAAAAAAGAATACTATACCGACCAGTGCCATGGTTTAACATCTTATCCTCCGCCTTGTGATGCCGGCACACTGGTTCTAGTCCCGTTTCAGGTGTTGGATTCTATCCCGGTTGCCCCCCTCCAGACCAGCTCTCTGCTGTGGCCCAGGAAGGCAGTGGAGGATGGCCCATGTCCTGGGTCCCTGCATCCTCATGGGAGACCAGGAGAAGCACCTGTTCCTGGCTTCGGATCAACGCGATGTGCCAGCTGCAGCGGCCATTGGAGGGTGAACCAACGGCAAAAAGGAATACCTTTCTCTCTGTCTCTCTCTCACTATCCACTCTGTCTGTGAAAAAAAATTTAAAAAAATACAGCATTCAAAACAATGAAATCCCGTCATTTGCAACAAGATTGAGGAATCTGGGAAATATCATGCTGAGTGAATTAAGCCAGTCCCAAAGTTCAAATATCATATGTTCTCCCTGATTGGCAACAACTGATTGAACACCAAAGGGGAAACCTGTGGAAGTGAAATGAACACTATGAGAAACAGTAACTTGATCAGCTCTTGTGCAGACTGTTGTTGTACATTGTAATACTTTATCCATTTTAGTATTTTTTGTGTTCTAGTACTAGTGGTTGAACTCTGTAATTAACACACAATTATTCTTAGGTGTTTAATTTTTAACTGAAAAGTGATCCCTGTTGAATATAAGAGTAGGAAAAAGAGAGGGAGCAGATGTACAATTTGGGACATGCTCAATCGAACTCACCCCAAATGATGGTGTTAGAAATGTGCCAGGGGATTCCAATATAATCCCATCAGGGTTGCATGTACCAGTGCCATCTCACTAGTCCAAGTGATCAATTTCAGTTCACAATTGATCACACTGATTGGTCTAAGAGTCAAAGGGCTCACACAATCAAGACTAGTGTCTGATAACACTAACTGATAAAACCAAAAAGGGACAGAAAGATCCAACATGGGAAGGGGGAGACACAGCAGACTCATAGAATGGCAGATGTCCTAAATAGCACTCTGGCCTCAGAATCAGCCCTTAAGGCATTTGGATCTGGCTGAAGAGCCCATGAGAGTATTGTAGGCATGGAAAGTCAAGACACTCTGGAAAAAAAAGAAGACCTAAATGAATGATCTCAGTGACTGAGATCCCAGTGGAAAGAATGGCGCCATCAAGGTAGGAGGTACCTATCTCTGAAGGCAGGAGAGAACTTCCACTTTTGACTATGATCCTGTTGGAATAAGATCGAAGTCAGTGAACCCTAAAGGCTTCCATAGTCTTGGCAGCTCATGACTAGAGCCTAGGGAGATTACTGACACTATAAACAAAGTGTCAAATTGTTAAATCAACAACAGGAGTCACTGTGTACTTACGTCTCATATGGGATCTGTCCTTAATGTGTTGTCCAATGTGCAGTGATGCTATAACTAGTACTGAAACTTTATTTTTACACTTTGTGTTTCTTTGTGGGTGCAAAGTGATGAAATCTCTACTGAATATATACTGAATCAATCTTCTGTATAAAGATAATTGAAAATGAGAAACAAAAACTTGGTGCTAAATTGGAAATGGCATAGAAAATTAATCAATTTAAAAAAATATCATGTAGGATCTCTGTCCTTAATATGCTGTACATTGTGATTTAATGCTATAACTAGTACTCCAACAGTATTTTTGACTTTGTTTTGCTATGTGTTTGCAAACTGTTAAAATCTTTAATTAATATATACTAAACTGATCTTCTGTATGTAAAGAGAATTGAAAATGAATCTTGATGTGAATGGAAGGGGAGAGGGAGCGGGAAAGGGGAGGGTTGCGAGTGGGAGGGAAGTTATGGTGGTGGAAGCCATTGTAATCCATAAACTGTACTTTGGAAATTTATATTCGTTAAATAAAAGCTTTAAAAAAACATTGTGTCCTTTTTCACTAATGCCAAATTTTTTACCCTGAACCTTGAAATTAGACCTGAGGAAAATGTCATCTCTGGAGCCATCCGGGGTGATGAGGCACAGAAAATGGCACCTTCAATTTCACAGTTGCCACATCCTGCACTTAATCATCTGCTACCTTACAAAGGCTTTCTGGCCTCTGTGGCGCATGGTAGAAGTTTGCAGCTCACTGGACATCCTAGGAGTTGCATCATTGCCCCAACCTCAGTCCTTCGATGAGTAAGTCCCAGGCTGTTTGTGGGAATGAGGGGCTTCCATGAGCCACTTTCAAAGGTTTTCAGTCTCTTTATGGCCCAAGGCTCACTGAAGGAGTGGGGGGCTCAAGCAATATTCTGCTTGTGAACTGGGGTGAAGCAGCTAGGAGAATTGTGATGATTATCCTAGCATAATGTTATTCTCTGGTTCCATCACTCACAGAGCACCAGGGTTGCCAGGGCTATTCAATTGTACCCTTGTACCTTGATTCTGGGAACTAGGTTGGTGAGATGAAACATGTTTGCATTTCAGCATTTTGCCTAAGATGACAGGGGATGCCAACAGGGGCTGGTTTGGCATTCAGGGGGTTCAGCTTCTGCTTGTGATGTTGACATCCACTTGGTTTGAGTCCTAGCTATTCTTCTGATCTAGCTCCCTGTTAATGTATCCTGGAAGTAGCAGGTGATGGTACAAGTGCCTGGGCCTTGATCACACATAGAAGAGAAATGGTGTTAATTGCTCATTCCTTGCTTTGATCTGGTCCAGCCCTAGCTGTTGTTAGAATTTGGGAAGAGGTAGGAAGATATATAACATAACATAACATAACATAACATAACATAACATAACATAACATAACACATATGTATTCTATCTATATCCATCACATATTTATATATATATATATATATATATATATATATATCCACCCATTCATCATTTATCTACATCTATATATCATCTATCTCCCTATGTCACTCTGCTTTTCAAGATGAGAATGCATAAAAATAGGCATTTAAACTGGATGCTGGAGTGGCATTTCAGCAGAGTTTTAAATTAATGTTTTAAGGTTGGAGTTCTATATTTGAGTGGGAGTTTGAGTCCCAGCTGCTCTGCTTCTAATTCAGCTTCCTGCTAATGAGCTAGGAAAGGCACTGCATGATGGCCCAAGAATGACAACTCCTACCACCCTTGTGGGAGATGTAGAACAAGTCCCCAGATCCTGGCTTTAGCTTGCCCCAGCTCTAGCCATTACAGCCATCTTGGGAGTGAATAAGAGGATGGAAAAGTTCTGTGTATGTCTCTCCCTTTCTCTCTAACTCTTCCAAAAAAATTAAATGTATGTTTCAAAAAAAGAGAGAGAAAGAAATGCAACTCTGTTTCTATCATTTAATTATTACCTTCTTTGGAACCATAGTCCAAAAAGCAGCATAGGAGCATGCATTTGGCATAGCAGTTGAGACACAAATTAAGAATCTTGTAATCCATACAGGAACGCTTATATTCAAGTCTTGATTCCAGTTTTCTACTAATGCAAACTCCGGGAGGCAGCATTTGAGTGATGGCTCAAATACTTGGGCCTTTCCCAGCTGCATGGGAGACTGCAATTCAATTCTTGGCTCAGAGTTTTGTCCTGGCTCATTCTCAAACTATTGCAACCTTGTGGGAAGTGAGTCAGCTGATCAGAGTGCTCCTTATGTTTCTCTCCCCCACCCCTCACCCCCACACTCTTGTTTTCTCTATGACTTCTGTCTCTCAAATGCATAAACACATTTAAACAACTTTAATAGCATAAAGGGGGGCCCAAAGGCATCAAAGATGAGTCACCCAAACTGCTCTTCTCCATGTCTGGGTACCTGGCCCAGGACCAAGAAAATACTAACAGAGAAAATATGAGGGGTTAGAAGGCTAATAGGCATCAGGTCAGGTCCCTCTAGGGATGAAAAAAGTATCAGAGTCCTTTTAAGAGTAGACAAGATGCTTGCCTCCTGCCAGAGGCTACCTGAGCCGATATTTCTTTTTTTTTATAGAAATCATGCTAGATAAGGTTACCAGTTCCCATTCCTCTGATGGGTTTTGTCCTCATCTCTGATTGGTTGTTATCCTAGTCCCTGATGTGTTATCATTATTGCTTATTATAGTTATATTATTTAGTTATAGATGTGTTATATTAGTTATAATTATATTATTAATTATAATTAGTCATTATCATTGGTTTCAGCTGTTGTTCTGCTCTCCCCTGATTAGCTAAATCTAGATAGACAGACAGTTTGTGTATACAAGATCCAGCACTGGCTAGTATACCAGGCACTTCCTCTCTTGGAGCCCCTCTGTCTGTTTGACAAGAGGCTTCTTAGTCAAATAAAACTTGCTTTGCTCACGCTATCTGCATGGAAATTCTTTTATGTGGGATAAGAGCTGAGATTGCCTTAAACACTCTGTAACTACATGGTGTTGTGACTGAGATTCAAGCTGATTCCAATCAGCATCGAATAACCTCACCAGATACATGAGCTGGATAAATGTTTTTATACCTCTTTTTCAGAAAGTGTCACTCTCCTACACGCTAAAGCTGGGTGGGTTCCTGTCAGCCATTTAAGAGTACTTAACGCTATCACTCTTAAGACTTGAGGCTGGGGCCAGCACCTGGGCTCAATAGGGTAATCCTCTGCCTTGTGGCGCAGGCACACCGGGTTCTAGTCCCGGTCGGGGCGCCGGATTCTGTCCCGGTTGCCCCTCTTCCAGGCCAGCTCTCTGCTATGGCCCGGGATTGCAGTGGAGGATGGCCCAAGTCCTTGGGCCCTGCACCTGTATGGGAGACCAGGAGAAGCACCTGATCAGCACGATGCGTGCCGCAGCGCCCCAGCCACTGGAGGGTGAACCAACAGCAAAAGGAAGACCTTTCTCTCTCTCTCTCTCACTGTCCACTCTGCCTGTCAAAAAAAAGACCTGAGGCTGGAAAAATCTCTGGAAATGAGACTCTGTTCAAACCTCACTCCAATTCATGCAAATCAGCTTCTCCAAGGTATTGGCAAAAGGCCCTGAAACAAGTGAGGGGTTCTGGCTAGGGCCACCTGCCAGTTCCTCTGAAAGTCCTCTTAGCTGGACCCAGATACTGATAGCCCATGAGCAAGTTAACCTGTGAGCAATCCCCTTCTCTCTTGTATGGATAGGTTCTTTGCAAGGGACTGGGTAATCAGTCTTGAAATGACTGACAGATTCTGGCCTGTGCCACAATGCAAGGATTCCTGGAAAATCTCTTGGTTGGACTGTAGAAACCAACAGCCCTGAAGAATGTTGGACTGGAAAGGGCACTTCCAGTAGGGAATGGCACTCTTGAGACTGAACATAGTTTAGAGTTTGGCGATGCATTCCTTTCCCCAATGCTTCAGTGACTTCTTACTTTACTTCAGACTTAGGTGCTCATTACCCGCTCTTTTGGAGTCTTCTTAAGCTGTAACACTAGAGGCTATAACCTCTCTTCTTATATTGGCTTTGGGAATATTGGTCCTTCCTGACTGAGTGTCCTTTCTTGGGGATCAGCCCATTGCCTCAAACTGGGAAAAGTTCTTGGAGTAATTGTGAAATTCAGGCCAGACAATGCCCTGGTGATTTTCCAAAGGCTCCTTGACTGGAAACCTAGATCTAACAGCCCAGCAGAGTTTTGGGCTGAAAATTGCTAACTCTCCTTCATTCCACTGAGATCAATCTGTCAGTGTGATGGGGCACAGTTTGAAGTGAGACCAGGGGCTACTTATCCCAGTGCCACGATGACTACTTTACCTCAGATTCATATGAGATCTCTGTCTCTTTTTCTGCTAGCCACACTACACTGTGGCCTCTAGATACTCTCTTTGTCCCACCAACTCCCCTCACTTGTTACGAACTCAAATTCCTGTTCCCATTATCCTGTATTTGCCAAACACTTGGGTAGTTTTGGGTCAGAATTTAGGTAACCCTTTTGCAGACAGAGGTGCGGTTTTCTATCCAAATACCTCAATATATTTAGACTTCCTCATGAACTGGACTTGTGGAGACAGGTCCTCTGAGATGTTCTCTGGTGTCCTCATCCTTCCATCTCAGGTCTCAGGTTTCCTCCTCTTTGGGGTCCCCTATATAGGAAGATCAGGTCCTTCTTATACAGTCCAATCCTCAGAGGTAGCTCAGTGGAGATAATTTTTTATTCCCCCACCATGCTCCTTTATCCCTCCATCTGCCTGGGCACCAACTCAAGTGGTTGCCAGGACTGGTGCCCTCCCTCCAAACTCTAGCTGAAAACACCTTATTTAAGGCTCTTGTCATGAAGACTCACTGTCAAAATAATAGGATATCCAGGTTAAGAGGCATGGTAGAACTGTTTCTCATTTTGTAAGGGGCAAAGTGATGGTATATATCTGAATAGGCAAAGGCCAAGTTCTAGCATGCCACCAATAAATGTGACTAAACATTCCCTGCACATGCTATTCTGACAAATACATATGCCAGGTTTTGGTATGAAAGACAGAGTGAGCATGCGTAACACATGCTACTTCTACTTGCACCTTCCTCCTTTTCTGGTGGAATTCAGGACATTTCTTGATGCCACAGGCAGTGAGAGATGGAAAACAAAGCATCTACTGAAGACACTCTCTTGGGGTTCACCCTCTGACACTGGGACTCATTTGATCCTCAGAGTGTAAGGAATAAATGCTTGATCTTTTCTGTGCTGTACCCTGTCTCAGTTACAAGCTAGATGAAGGAGAAATCTGGCCTTTGAGGGAAATATATCATCTTCCAACTAGATCTCTTCTATCATAAAGCAGAGAAAGGTCTAGGGGTTCCTTATATCCAGGATTCCTTTGAATAGTGAGACAATCCCGAACACCATAAAGCCTGTCAGACTGAATCAACTATTCTACTGGGACCACAATGGCCTCTTTGTAATCTGCCTATTCCACATCTGTACTCCAAATCTCTATCTCTATCTCCACCAGAACCTAATGCCAATCTACTGCCTCTTTGGCTAGTGCCTAGAGGCCAAGGGTCTTTTGGAGCCTTTTACTTAGCAAGACCTTAGGCAGATTAAAGGGGATATGGGGTTCTTCACAGATGATCAAGATTGTTACATAGATCCCTTCCAGAACCTAGCATTGGAGTCTGAGTTAACCTGGAAAGATGTGATGCTGTTCTTCAGTCAAACTCTAATGAGGTTGGGGTGGGCATTGTGGTGTGTCATGGGTAAATTCACTGCCTGACCTGCCATGTCCTGTCTGCTCTGCTTCCCATCCAGATCCCTGCTAATGATCTGGGCAGAACAGCACAAGAAGGCCCAAGTGTTTGAGTCCCTGACAACCATGTGGGAGGCCTGGATGAAACTGGCTTCAGACTGCCAGTGTTGGCCACTGAGGGAGAAAACCAGCAGGTAGATGATCCCTCTTTCTGTGTCTCTTCCTCTCTTTCTAAACTCTGGCTTTCAGCCAAATTAATTAATTTAAAAGACACTCTAATGTGGTTGTAAGCATTTAGAGCCATATAGTCAGCTGAGGAATTCAGGGATAAATTGTGCGTGGTCAAATTTACTATCCAAAATTTTATTATCCTAATGCCAAAATTGCAATCCCTGATCAAGTGATGTATATTCCCTGTGGTCAACAGGCAGTTCTGCAGGATGACCGTAAGTAGGGTCCTAGTGACTCTTTGGATGATTGGAGAAGGAGGCATGTCATCAGCTGTGCTGCAGTGAATTTCAAGAAATCTAGGTCAATGCCCCTCATTTACTCAACACTATACCTGATATATCAATGGCCACACAAAAATACACCCACCTTCTTATAATATTTGAGGGAGACTTTAAAGACCTATACCTACTAGGTACTGTCTCTGTAGTAGGACAGTTGATTTTAAACCCACGTGCCCCAAACATTATGGAAAAAAACTCAAGTGTGGCAGTGAGACCCAAAAGCACCCTGGACAATTCTCTGAAAAAAATGGCCACCATGATTTGTAACAGAGATCAGGAGGGCACTCAACAGCAGGAGCAAACAGATAAGAAGAAGGGTGCATTTTGGGGTGATGTCTCAGCTCCAGCAAGAACCCCTGGGTACATCCCAAGTGTTTTTGATGCACAGAAAATGGACGCTTCACCAAGGATTATCAAACCCCTCCCGCCCCCAGGGCTATGGCCTATTTACAGAGGTGATAATTGGAAATTTAACTGCTCCAGAAGCCAAGAGCTTCAGGGACAGGCATTTCCAGTAGACTTCCCACATGATTGAAGGGTTCATGAGACTGAAGAGCTCCAGTGTTTCCTTTGCAGGGTCAAGATCAGTACCCAGGGGCCCCATGTGGTTCTCATAGTGAAGGGAAACAGATTTCCTATTGTGTGGGCCAGCCGCACCAGTCAAACAGAACCTAAGGGAGGGAGAGGGACTGAAAAGAGGGACAAGAGATCGCAGAGAATGGAGCCAAGACAACAAGGCTAGTTTATTCCAATGTCTCGGTGGTAGTTATACATAACCAGCACAAAGAAGCACAAAAAAGCACAAAACATAACAGCATATGTAAGCCACTTTTCGGGGCCTCCAGTGGCACAGATAATTTTAACAGAGCGTTCTTGATTATCATCCTCCTTCAGGATGGGAATATGTGACTTTCTTATCCCAGGAATTCCACAAGCCAAGATTGGCCTTAGCTTGTCCAAAGGCTGCCTGCATCCTATAAGTTTCCTTTTGGACACGAAAGCAATATTTTTTGTTCTTAATCCTAGCTTTGGACCCCTCACCTTGCATATAGTGCCTCTAAAGTTATTTCAGTAACCCCTACCTCAGTTTAGGTTTTTCACCCAACCTTTGAACTCTGTCTGGAATGAGCTAATATTTACTCAGTCCTTTATGATTATCTCAGATAGTACAGCACCTTTAATAATCAGAAAGCTCCTGGGTCAGATGAAGGCCACCTTATTATAGGATGAGACAACTTCAGGCTTCCCTCTAAACTGAGATAGTTATCAATCTCAAAGTTTGGAACGTCCAGAGAAAAATTGGTTGGGCTATAACTGCCCAGTTTTGCAGGATGATCTTAAAGACCTATCTTTTTTCTTCATTAGAGAAATTATCCATTAAAGCCCATGACTCAGAAGGACTAAGAGCCATAGAGTACAAAATCTCCAGGTGCAGGTACTTATAAAGCCTTACACTAGTCCCTCTAACACTATGGTTCTAGGGGTCCAAAAGCCAACTAGAGAATGGAGACCAGTACAGAATCTCTGGCTAATTAATGAAGCAGTGGTGCCCATCCATCCTGTGGTTTCTGATCCTATATAATCCCAGAAAGGATGGCCTAGCTCACTGTTTTATGATTAAAGGATGCCTTCGTTTGCATTCTCCCTTCACCCTGATTCCAAAGTTCTATTTGCCTTTGAGGACCCCTTCAGCCAATCCTCAAAACTGATTTGGACATTGTCATCCCAGGGTTTCAGGAACAGTCCATACTTATTTTTGTAGGTCTTGTCCAAAAATCTGTATCTGTAACAGTTCAATTAACCCTCGAGAAATGTTCTACAACATGCAGATGGCATTCTCCTGTACACTCAAACCAAGGAAGACTCCAAGAGCACACCATGTACGTCTCCAAGTTTTAGCCAAAAGAGATTATGAAGTCTCAAAATGCAGTCTCGAGATGCCTGGACTTGACTATTTCTGAAGGAAAGTAGGTAGTGGGAGAAGATAGATTTAAGCTCTAGACAAATGCTCCCATCCTAAGACTCTCAAGCCGCTTATAGGCTTCCTGGGTCTTACAGGGTCTTCTCATCTCTAGATCCCTGGATATGGGGGGATGGCTTATCCCTTGTATCAACTGATAAAGGACATCCAGGTAGCCAGCACCCATACTCTGGTATGGAGCTCAGAACCCCAATAAAGTCTTCACTGAACTTAAATAGGTCCTACCTAAGGCCCCTGCCCTATACCTCCTCATGGATTAACCTTTACTCTCTAAGAAACAGAAAGAAAATGGATCGTATTGGGAGTAGTACCTTAAATGAAAGAACCAAGTTAACAGCCTATAGGGTGTCTTAGCAAGGATATTGACTTTGTGGCCAAGGGATAGACAGCTTGCCTCTGGGTAGTGGCTGTAATCACTCTCCTGGTCCCTGAAGTCACCAAATTTACTTTGGGGCCAGATTTAGTAGTATAAATAATGCAAAATGTGACCATATTGCTGGCCTCCAAAAGGAAGCCTTTGGTTGAGATGACCACCTCTTAAAATATCAAGCATTTTTAGTGGAGAGCCCAGCAGCTCAAATCAAGCTATGCTCATCTCTTAACACTGCCACCTTCTTCCCAGAGTGGATGAAAAGTCTCAGGCATGACTATGAAGAGGTAGTCCTGCAGACATATGCAACCAGAGAAGAACTTAGGGAGACCCCTTGAAAAATCCAGGATATGAGCTCCTTTATGGAATGTGGACATCACCAGGCTTGCTAGGCAATGGTTACTTTCACAGAAGCTATTAAGAGTCCCTGTGGCCCCCAGGGTAAGTGCTCAGCTGACTGAACTGATAGACTTAAATGGAACCCTTGAACCAAGCAAGGACCAGAGAGTCAATATATACACTGGCTCAGTATCTTTACTTGGGCCTCCATGCTCATGCAGCTATTTGAAAGGAGAAGCATTTCCTCATTGGTGGTGGGACTCCTATTATGTCCTCCTGTAGAGTTATGTATTCCATACATGCCAGATGATCATTCCCCCTGGAGTATGATGATTCTTGTCACCATACACTTGGACTGAGGCATTGGTAGTGGTTATTTCCAATATACCAACACCTGGACCAGCTGCATGGGCACATAAGGAAATTAATCATTGGCTTGTGTATTGGAAAGGACAGCTAACGCCACTGCTACTTTCCCTAACATGTCTCAGTGAGGAGCCGAGCCAAATTTGGGAAGGAGTCTTACAAAGCCATGCAGCCATCAGTTACACATTACTAAAAAAACAAAATGGATGTAGGCAATTGCCAGAATTGTGTTGTTTTAATTTAACTGATAAACATAATTCAAAGGGAAGTTGACAAATTACATGAAGAAATGAATTAAATACCTGTTGATGGAAATTTCTTTGAAAACTGGAGAAATTTAGTTAAAAATCGGAAGTGGCCACCTTGGCTATTGTTCTTCCTAAGACTAACATGTGCAATCCTTTTAATACTCTCCATAGGACCATCCAGCCTAAACTGCCTGGCATGCTTTGTGTAACACAGAGTTAAACAATTAGAAGCCATCAAACTCCTCATGGTACTCCAGACAATGTCCCCAGGAAATCTGCATTGTATTAGGGAGCCTTTGATTGACCTCCCAGAGGAATGCTCTTCTGCTGACCCCTTATTGTGTCCCTTTCTAGCAGGAAGCAGCTAGAGTGGTTGTCACTCCCATATCCCTAATTAACAGCAGTTAGGTCCAGTTATTTGGGGGATGTGGGGATGAGGAGTTAAAAAAGGTGCAGAGTCCCTTTAGGAGTGGAACAATGTGCAAGTCTCCTCCCAGAAGCTGCCTGTAGCAACATTAAGCTTTCCACCACAGGAAGGCTAAACACGGTAACCAATTCTCACAACTCTGATGTATTTTCTCCTTGTCTCTGATTGGTTGTTATCCCAGCCTCTGATTGAAGTCTAATAACCCTCCAGTTTGCTGGGGATGCCAGGAAACAGGAAACCTACGGCGAAACTGCCCAAATGCTAAAAGATGGGGCAAGCCCAGAACGCTGTGTCCTAGATATAAAAAAGGCTTTCATTTGGGCAAAGGATTGCAAGACCAAACCTTTAAACTTCCAGTGGGGCGCCCTCAGCTCAGCAAGTAAGAGGGAGTCCCACCACCATTAACTGGTCAATGCCTATCTTCAATCTGAGGCAGAAATTGACCCTATATTTAAATAACATTGCCTTTGTGGGTTTAATTGATATGGGAGCAGATGTTACTGTCTTAAAAGCTAGGGGTGCAAGAAAAATACAACTTTGGAAGACAGCACCTGGACCTGACCTCCAAGGTGTTGGAGGATTTTAAAATTGGCTGATCAGGTCATCAGACCCGTAACGTGGTGAGATGACAATGGAGATACAGGAACCATCTTTCCACTAATTGCTGAGGTTTCCATGACCTTATGGGGGAGAGATGTGCTCTCACAAATGCAAGCAGTCCTTACTACGGGTCACAAATCTCCACAAGCCAACAGCTTTAACGGAGAGCCTACAAGTAAGATTCACCTCAAATTCTAGTGCCACTGCTCACCTCATACAAAAGCCAAGCCCAACCCCCATTGAATGAGAAAAAACAGGAAACATTGGGTAGAGCAGTGGCCAATCATACAACCCAAACTTAGCATCCTTAAAGAATTAGTACAAGAACAATTGGAAAATGGACACATAGAACCCTCCACTAACCCTCATAACACACCTTCTGCTAACCAAAGGTCGTGGATATGTTTGTGTCTTTCCAGAGAATGTGGAACAGCCCATTTGGGTACCAGCTAGAAACATCAAACCTGAAACTGACAGCCAGCCAGAACCAGCTGAACAAGACCAAGACTCCGCCTTGTTACCAGACGCACCTGCCCTATCATCCTACCCTGGGAAACTGCCCAAAGCCATATCTGTTACTGTTGTGTACCCCACTAGCTCTGGTCAGCCACTCAAATGGCCCACAGCCTGTGTGTGGTCACGCCATTCCTGATAACCATTATTCCTCATTCCTACCCCTATCTGAGCAAGCAATCCTGTGGTCTCTCGATTTGAGCACTGGTTAGTCAATGATGGGTAAGATCCCCTGGGGGACAACCTAAGACAGGCACAGCTGTGTATGGAGACCCCATGGAAACGGGGTCAACAATGGTATGGCCAAGAATCCTGCCTTCTGTTGCTCAAAAATAAACAAAAAGGGGGAAATGTGGTGGAATGAGAAGGCCATGCCAAGGTGGCCACTGGCAAGTGTTAGTTACTCAGTAATGGCTTTGAAACCCACCTGGCAATGGAGCCTGCCTGGCAACAGGCTGTGATTGGTTGGGGCATAGACCGCCCCTTGACCAGATTGGCTGGTTTTGGCTATGTAAGATGTTCCAACTGTAATAAACGAGTCTGCGGGCTACTCGCCTCAAGCCTGCTTTCACCCGACTCCCGGGGTCTGTGTGGTGACTGCGTGCCTCTTGCCCCCACCATGCTGCCCCTCTCAGAAACCAATCCACTTCAACATTGTTGAGAAATCAATGGCAACAGAGAACCCAAGATCACTTTCATCATCTTGTAACAAAATTAGTGAGGCAGTCCAAGTCTGCAGAGATCAGATGCCGGCAAGCCCTTATAAGGAAAATGGGAGCTGAACAGAAAGGAGACAGGGCACAAACTTAGCTCCAAAACAATTTTATTCAATAAGAATAATAAATAAATTCACAGAGGTGGCTCTCTTACACATGGGTAAGATTTTACTCCTAGATTTTTTTTTCTATAAGCATGGTACATAGGCAAAGCCTACCTTCTCAATCCAAGCTAAAGGAGAGCAAAAAGTTTCATTAATGACTTCAAAATTAGCATGGCCCCTGCGCAAGGATGACATGCAAATTCGTGAAGCGTTCCATATTTAAAAAAAAATTGTAGACAGGTTCTATAAGGTGGTCATCATGTTTGACCTTACTTAGAAGTAGGATGTGGCTCTCTTCATGGGCATTGTCTTATTTCACAGGAAAAATGATCTCAAAACAACCCTGTGACCACAGATTTCTAGTTCATGCCACCAAAGATTAGGGATGTGACTGACCATCCCTGTGGATGACATTATAAAGTCTTCTTCTGTAATCTATCTTGAACAGAATCCAGAAGGAAGAGTAGCAAGAGAGGTAGGTAGCAGAAGCAATGTAAGGATAGGTGCAGGCCATTTAACAAAAGCTTTACACAGTGATTTTCCATCAGGGAGACCTAAGAGGGCTACCCCACCACAAATTGCATTGTTTTTTGATGTGGAAAACCAGGACAGTGGGCCAGTAGTCCCAAGTCCTGACAGGAGTCAGTCTGAAAGGCTTTCAGTTCACTACTGCAAACCCTGTGGCCTCTTCCTAAGCAGAAAAGGACCTTCACTCTGCCCAGCTACTAAAGTAATCACTGCCATCAGGGGAACAGCCTAAGGTCAGTAACATTACAGGCAGAGCTGTAAATTTCCTTTTAAAGATGCCACCTCTGGGGCCTGCGCAGTGACACACTAGATTAATCCTCCACCTGTGGCACCGGCATCCCATATGGGCATCAGTCCTAGTCCCGGCTGTTCCTCTTCTAGTCCAGCTCTCTTCTGCGGCCTGGGAAAGCAGTGGAAGATGGCCCAAGTGCTTGGGCCTCTGCACCCGCATGGGAGACCAGAAAGAAGCACCTGGCTCCTGGCTTCGGATCAATGCAGCTCCAACTGTTGTGGTCATTTGGGGAGTGAACCAACGGGAGGAAGTCCTTTCTCTCTGTCTCTCCCTCTCACTCTCTGTAACTCTACCTGTCAAACACATAAATAAATAAATATAAATTAATGATGCCACCACCTCTAACCTCCTGTTGAGGCCAGCTATCCACTCAGGGCAGCTAGGTAATAGAAATCAACAGGGTGTCTTCCCTAAGGTGGCTCACATTTTCCCTATGGAGTCTCTTCCACTACCCCATGTGAAAAGATTGATAGGTCCAGATAGGTCTGGACCTCACAGATACCTGGCCAGGCCTTAATGCCCAGTGATTATTAGCAGGCCCCCTGCTGTCAATTTCTATTTGCCTCTCTGGGAAAACTGCCTCCTGGTGTGTGTAGTACTCTTCTTAGCTCCTCTTATAATGACTCTACCCTGTGTTTTGGACCCTGTGTATCTAATCTGCTTGTTAGATCTGTTTCTCCCAGACTTGAAGTGGTGAAATTCTAGACGGCCCAACACATGAAACCTCAAACTGAAGCAGTTGCTGTGAACTGGCACTGAGTCTCCCTGAAGACGCCACTTTTGCTACAACCCTGTCTTGACAGTGGGCTCCTTCTTTCCCCTGCTTAGCTTCAATAAGTCAGAGAAGTCCTTACCCTAACCCTTGACAGCAACCAAGGTTTCTATAAGCAGAGGGAGGAAACAAGGGAGGCCATGACTAAAAGCAGGCCAGACTAACACCATCCTACAGCTACTTTCCAGCAGGCTCACGTTAAACAAAATGGGAGCATTCTTTGTGACAACCAGGAGTACATCTGTCTTCAACTAACTGGATGGTGTGCTGCTCTATTAAACTTTACTTTACTACTTCCTTATTTGTCCTCATCATTTAGCCATCTTCTACATCATTGGCAATGTCTGCATTACCTCTTTTTATCATCATGATAAGACAGGTGGCTAGATTAGGGCCACAAGTTGGAAGCCACACCTCCCTTGCCCTATGTAATCTTATTCATGCATGTATCCCAGGATGTACTCACCTGACCTGGGACCTGGAGGGGCAGTACCATATATCTCTGCCTCTGCCTCTCTGTCTCTCTGTGTTTGTGTGTCTGTGCATGTGTTTGTGTGTGTGTTTGTGTGTGTGTATGTTTTCCTCATTTTTCAAATAAACTGCATCACTTAATTGTGGTACTGTCTATGCTTAGAATACTCCTGTAAGTAAGATACAAGAGCCAAGAACAGGAATTTCTGCCCAACCTACCCCACAACTAATTGACAGAATCAGACAGCAGAAAACCCATTCCACAATGGCAATATGGTAAGTGGAATTCCATCAGTTTCTGTCAGCAATCCATGGTTTCCAAATCCTGGAAATCTCTCTTTTCCCCATAATCTCTTCTCTCAGTGTTCACAGCTTGGAAAAGTCAGCTAAAATGCAAAACTTGATGTCTTTAGTGTTTCTAATTTTGGTAGTTGTAGAGGCTAATACAGACTGTTAGCATTAACTGGATTTAGGCAGAGAAGCAGGAAAAAGATGTGGCAGTTTGTGATTGTTTGCAAATTTATAAGTGTTTCCAGTTGTTTGTTTTTAAGGATAGTTTAAATTACTGGAGAGGCTTAATTTTTTTATATTCTTTTTTTCAATTATTAAACTTTTATTTAATGAATATAAATTTCCAAAGTACAGCTTATGGGTTACAATGGCTTTCCCCCCCCTATAACATCCCTCCCACCTGCAACCCTCCCCTTTCCCGCTCCTTCTTCCCTTCCATTCACATCAAGATTCATTTTCAATTCTCTTTACATACAGAATATCAGTTTAGTATATATAAAGATTTTAACAGTTTGCCCCCATATAGCAACACAAAGTGAAAAAAATACTGTTGGAGTACTAGTTATAGCATTAAATAACAGTGTACAGCACATTAAAGACAGGGATCCTACATAATTTTTTTTTTAAATTAATTTTCTATGCCATTTCCAATTTAACACCAGGGTTTTTTTTTGTCATTTCCAATTATCTTTATATACAGGAGATCGATTCAGTATATAATTAGTAAAGATCTCATCAGTTTGCACCCACGCAGAAACACAAAGTGTAAAAATACTGTTTCAGTACTAGTTATAGCATCACTGCACATTAGACAACACATTAAGAACAGATCCCACATGGGATGTAAGTACACAGTGACTCCTGTTGCTGACTTAACAATTTGACACTCCTGTTCATGGCATCAGTAATCTCCCTAGGCTCTAGTCATGAGTTGCCAGGGCTATGGAAGCCTTTAGAGTTTGCCGACTTTGATCTTATTCTGATAGGGTCATAGTCAAAGTGGAAGTTCTCTCCTCCCTTCAGAGAAAGGTACCTCCTTCTTTGATGGCCCTATTTTTCCACTGAGATCTCACCCACAGAGATCTTTCATTTAGGTCTTCTTTTTTTTCCCATGGTTCTTGGCTTTCCATGGAGAGGCTTAAATTTAAGCCTTTGGTTTTATGGGACAACTTTATGGTTTCTGACCATTCTTTTTGTCTTGGGTTCTTTCAACTTAAAGTCATATATCCTAGGGTGCTTTCATTTACTAATTGCAGGCATTATTTGGTGGGGCAAACCAGAGAGATGTGTTCTGTTGCCTAGCAATTGCAGCTAGTGGCAGGAAGGAAGGACTCCAAACATAGTGGAGGTTCGACTTCCTGCTGCAGAGGGTAGGACTTCTGCCCCAGAATAGCAGCTCCCAGTGACAACAGCTGGTTGCAAGAGGGCATCCTCTGTGGGGACTTCTATGATATGAACAACATATCTCCAGCCCCAAGAAGGGGGCCCCAATAGCTGGTTGCATGATGCTTACCTGGTTAACAGTGAGGTATATTATTTTTGTTTTTCATTTTAGCTTTATGCTGGTCCTCTTTCAGGTTTCTCCCATGGATTACTGAGAACACAACTGTGGGTGACCTAAGGTTATGGAAATTAGCCCTGGAAATTTATTTTATTATTTTATTTTTAATATTTATTTGAAAGAGTTACAGAGAGAGAGAGAGAGAGAGAGAGAGAGAGAGAGAGAGAGAGAGAGAGAGGTCTTACATCCAGAGGTTCACTCCCCAATTGTCTGCAACTGCCAAAGCTGTGCTGATCCAAAGCCAGGAACCAAGAGTTTTTTCTGGATCTCAGATGTGATTGCGGGGTCTCCAGGACTTGACCATTTTCTACTGCTTTCCCAAGCCATAGCAGAGGGCTGGATCAGAAGTGGAGCAGCTGGGCCTTGAACTGGTGCCCACATGGGATGCCAGCAGTAACCCACTGCACCACAGCATCAGCCCCTATTTTATTTTTTAATTTTAGCTTTATTCTGGTTCTCTGGGGCCTCCTAGGATTATGTATCATAGGTCTGTTGGTTTACTCTGGGGACTTCTAGGATTGTCTCCTAGGCCAAGGGGTTTTCTCAACAGTTATTTTAACTTGTTATTTTAGCTTTACATTAGTTGTCAGAAATAAGGAGTCCCTGGTGTGCTGAGTAAGACAATGTAACCCATTTTTGGTACAAAAATAAAGTCTCACAGAAATAAAGTAAGGCATGAGAATTATACCTAATGCAGTGGATCCAAGTCACATGCTTAAACATCATTAGGCTTGGGGAGAGCCTTGTCCACTTTTGTTTCCTCAGGTCCTACCAAGAGGCTGCTCAGCTGCATAGTTCTTCAGGCACTCCTGCGAACTCACTTCTAAGGCTATAAGTGTTTACGCATAATACAGACAGGGTTTGTTTAAAGGGAGAGATTGCTCCAACAAGGAAAGCAGTCCATACAGCAGACTCGTTCAATGGCAGTTGCTGTTAAGTAGCACCCAGTGGCCTCAGAATCAGTCCATAAGGAAATCCGATCTGGCTGAAAATGCAACAAATGAGCATTTCAGGTGTGAAAGGCCAGGACACTAGTGTGAAGAGTGTCCCTGCACTGAAGGACCACTATGGCCCAACTCCAGTGGAAAGAAGTGGCCATCGAAGAGAAATGTCTCCTCTGAAGGAAGTAGACAACTGACACTTTGTGCATGCCTTGTCTAAAGTCTGATGGGGTTTGTGGATTGAAGAGACTTCCACAGCCTAGGCATCTCACCTTAAGAGACTCACGTGATTACTGATGTCATACAGGAGTGTTGATTTGTACAATGACAACAAGAGTCATTGTGGGCCGGTGCTGTGGCTCATTTGGATAATCCTCTGCCTGTGGTGCTGGTACCCCAGGTTCTAGTCTCAGTTGGGACACTGGGTTCTAGTCCCAGTTGCTCCTCTTCCAGTCCAGCTCTCTGCTGTGGCTCGGGAAGGCAGTGGAGGATGGCTTGAGTGCTTGGGCCCTGCACCCTCATGGGAGACCAGGAGGAAGCACCTGGCTACTGGCTTCGGATCGGCTCAGTGCCAGCCGTAGCGGCCATTTGAGGAGTGAACCAACGGGAGGAAGACCTTTCTCTCTGTCTCTCTCTCTCACTGTCTAACTCTGCCTGTCAAAAAAAAGAGTCCTTGTATACCAACATTCCATGCAGTACCTCTGTCCTAAACAAATTTTCTTTTTAGAGTTAATGGTAAATCTTATTCTCAAAGATTTACTTTCTTTCAGTGTCTTAAATAGAGAATACTCTTGTCTCTCATTTGCTGACATACAAAACAATTCCACATTCCATGCAAACTATTTGTTGTACAACATGTATTTTCCATGTATGGTTTTGAAGATCTCTTACATGTGTATTCCGAACATGTTTACACCAACAGAAGCATATCTTTGCATTCTGTTTCCACAAACTTTTTGAAATATCCTGATATCTCCTGGCCTATACATGCTGCAGGCTCAATATGGGGACCTTCTTTTAGAAAAATAGTACATTGCAGTCCCTAAACTAGGGGGCCAGTTTCTCCCCTGGCCTTGAATCACATGGTGCCCCCAAGGCTGAGTTTTCTGTCCATTCTGGGGCTTACCTGTGTGCAAAGTCATGTGTCTTTCTGCAGTAAGGTCCAATCTATGTCCAAGGGTATCTCTCAGGTGAGACTGAACATGCAAGAAATCCTAGCATGCAAGAAATCTGTCCATTGTATCCATTAGATGGAGATGCAGGGTTTCTGAGCTCATGGCCAAATTTAATATTTAGTCGGCAGTCCAGCAGGAGGGGCTTTCCTAACCAGGGGTCTTAGTTAGGGAACCTTAGACTAAAATTAAGCCAAACTAATGCTATCCCACAGCTCCTTGTCAGCATATACAAACTACAGCACTTTCCCAGCATGCACACACTAAACAGAACTAGTTGGAAACTCCTTGTATCAAATACTTATCAACAATTACAAGATATAGGTTTTGGTGACAACATCTAGGTTTAGATCAAAATAAGGGAGAAAGGCCTCCATTAAAACTCTCCTAGGCTTTCACAGAGGCTAAAGTATAACCACTATTTGTGTTCTTTGGAGATAAATGTTAAGGACCTACAAAGACTATGAGACTGCAGTGGCTTGGAGTCTCTAATACAGCTCTTCCAATTGTACTGTGTGGAGCTTCCTTTTTCCTCACTTAAATAAAACTTCACTTCTTCTAGTCTCACCATGGGTCTAGCTTCATAAATTGTCACCAACATCAAGACATGAACACAGGCTTATCATACCAGTCTTCCTGCAAAATTACTGGGGGCTCTCCCAGGATTTCTTCTCTAAGCAGTGAGTAAAAGGCCAACAACAGCCTATTGCTCCTACTTGTTTTTCCTATCACTTCCATTTTCCTTTCCAGAATGATGCCATGGATGTATGTGGCAGGAGATAAGTGGGTGGAAGACTGACTGTCCCTAAGACTACTCCTCAGTATTATTGAAATCTCCCCAGGCAAATTCCAGACACTGTCTAGTAGGGTTACAAAGCGCTGACTTCCCCTTTACTTTCATTTCTGACTGGATGACTCTCCTTGGTAGAGAAGAGGTGAGATTCCTATGTTGCCTTCAACTACCCTCCTTGGAATTTTTCCCTATAAGTGATTCACATGGACTTTGGAAGACACTTTTTATGCTCTAGAAGCAAATGGAGAAAAGTGTCAATCTCTTTTTTTTAAGTATTATTTGATGGGCAGAGTTATAGACGATGAGAGAGAGAGAGAGAGAGAGAGAGAGAGAGAGAGAGAGAGAGAGAGAGAGAGAGAGAGAGAGAGAAAGGTCTTCCTCCTGTTGGTTCACTCCCCAAATGGCCACTATGGCCTGCGCTGTGCCAGTCCGAAGCCAGGAGCCAGGTGCCTCTTCCCGGTCTCCCACGTGGGTGCATGCACCCAAGCACTTGGGCCATCCTCCACTCCCCTCCAGGGCCACAGCAGAGAGCTGGACTGGAAGAGGAGCCACCAGGACTAGAACCTGGTGCCCATATGGGATACTGGCACCACAGGCAGAGGATTAGCCAAGTGAGCCACAGCATCAGCCCCAGTGTCAATCTCTTTACTATGACTCCTTGTTTTAGAATTCTGTTTTAAATCCCTTCGTGACTACTTCCCAGCATGCACACTAACATGAATTAAGTTCTTCTCCAGAGTCTCTCATAGGGTCCTTGGTTCTATGTTTAGTGAGCAACCAGGGTCCCTCTGTTATCAGTGTTTGACTATTGCTGAGCCTTTTAATACCAGGTAGAGAAGAGATTTTTTTTTCAGATGACCGTTGCCCATATCATTGTAATTTTGCCCCAGGGTTTCAGCAAAAATTTAGACCCAATAACCTCAATTGTTATTGAAATATATGGGTTAATCCATATGATGAATCTTGAAACTTTGAGATCCCTCCTGACCTGACCCCCTCATCCTTGAGGCTGGTTTAGTCAACTGTACCTCAATCGGACACTTCCAGTACCAGCTTTTGGTCCAGGGTATGAAGTCACAGTAGCTTTCTAGTATCTCAGGAATTTCTTCCTCCAGTGTGCCTCTTTACTGGCTATTGCAGGAACCTACTGGTAGTCATTACCCCTGACTCTGAGGCTTAGTAAACCTTAGGGCCCTATGGGGCCCTTCCATCACAGAATTTCCTTCTCTTTGCATTTGGACCCCACAAAGAACCCTTTTCACACCCTGGTATTTCTTGAGTGGTTTGCAAGGATTCTGAGGCTGGCCCTGTAAAGAAAGGTATACAGGCTGGTGCCATGGCTCACTAGGCTAATCCTCCGCCTGTGGTGCTGGTACCCCAGGGTCTAGTCCTGGTTGAGGTGCTGGATTCTGTCCTGGTTGCTCCTCTTCCAGTGCAGCTCTCTGCTGCATCCTGGGAGTGCAGTGGAGGAGGGCCCAGGTCCTTGGGCCCTGCACCCCATGGGAGAACAGGAGGAAGCACCTGGCTCCTGGCTTCGGATTGGCGCAGCACACCAGCCTCAATGCACCGGCCTTAGCTGCCACTAGGGCGTGAACCAACAGAAAAAGGAAGAACTTTCTCTCTGTCTCTCTCTCTTACTGTTAAAAAAAAGGTATGCAGAACAGAGTGGAGACAGGATATGAACTCACAACCGAAAGGGATTTATTCTCAGTGGTGGCCAATTGCCACTCTGCTCACAGACTGAATATGTGGCAGAAGACAGACTCCTCAGTGGGCTGTGCTTATAAACCTTAGATGATTAAGGGTCTGGAGTGGGGTTGGGGTGTCAATAGGCAGTATGAGCTTCTCCATACAGGTTTTTCAACATGTGCATGGGTTGTCAAACCCAGAAAAAATGCAGAGTGTGGCATGTGGAACAATATAGGATGTGAGACTGAACTAGTCTCTTGAAAGGAAGCGGGAATAGGGGGTTAATTCTGATTCCACCTACTTTTGAGCAAGGAACTAGAATGTCTGAGGCTTATGTCCTTACTCCATCAGGCCCCATGAAAACTCCAGAGGGATGTGGCAACTCACTGGGTGTGACATTTACAAGTGCAACTCATCATCGAGGTGATAAGGGCCACATTGGCTCTCGGGACTATATTCAAGACATGCACTAGTTTTTGTGAGATATCCCTTTCAGGAAACCTCAGTAGAGGTTTTCTTTATAGACTAAAGGAAACTTGGGGGAAACTCAAAGTCAGTTCTTTAATGGGGTAAGTGAATAAGACTCCAAACACATTCCCATCTCACTGGAATTCAATTTCCTTGGCAGTGAGTAGTCAAGGCATCCCAGGCACTCAGGCAAAAGGGTGGCTGAGTGTAGACCACACACTCCTACCTGACTACCTCTCCCTCACTGTGGGATCTGTGATACAATGTTCCCACAGCCCAGAGCTTGAATGATACTCTCAGGATGGCACAATACTCAGCCACAGGACACTGGGAATTCCTTTGACACCCAGACTTTGGTCAAAAGATCAACACAAGGAGACACCAGAACTGAGTCTTAAGATAACTACCTCTAGAATGCTAAAAGTCCTGTCTTAACTCAGAATTCAGTCTCTGATCTTGGGACTTCAAGATGAATCATGGGAATGCTCAAAAAATGAGACTCAGAGCCAGTGCTGTGGTGCAGTAGGTTAATCCTCAACCTGTGGCACTGGCATCCCATATGGGCACCAGTTCTAGTTCCGGCTGCTCTTCTTCCAATCCGGTTCTCTATTGTGGCCTGGGAAAGCAGTGGATGTGGCCCAAGTCCTTGGGTCCCTGCCCCTTCATAGGAGACCGGGAAGAATCACCTGGCTCCTGGCTTAAGATCAGTGCAGCTCTGGCTGCTGCGGCCATTTGGAGAGTAAACCAGTGGACAGAAAACATTTCTGTCTGTCTCTCCCTTTCACTGTAACTCTACCTCTCAAATAAAGAAGTAAAGAATCTTTTTAAAAAATGAGACTCAAGGGGCTGGCACTGGGGCACAGCAGGCTAATGCCCTGGCCTGAGGCACCGGCATCTCATATGGGCACTGGCACAAGACCCAGATGCTCCACTTCCAGTGTGGCTCTCTGCTCTCTGCAGGAAAGCAGTAGAAGGTGGCCCAAATCCTTGGGCCCCTGCACCTTTGTAGGAGACCCAGAAAAAGCTCCTGGTTCCGTGCTTAGGATCTGCATGGCTGCAACTGTTGCAGCCAATTGGGGAGTGAACCATTGGATGGAAGACCCCCCCCCCTTTCTCTCTGCTTCTCCTCTCTGTGTAACTCTGACTTTCCAATAAATAAATAAATCTTTTTAAAATATGAGACTCAAGCATAGCAAGAAATTGGCATTTTTTATAACCTAAAAATTCATTATGAGGGTATGCAGCCCAATTTCTGTTGTACTATTGTAAAGGCCTAAAGGGTAAACCCAACTACCCCCCTCTTCAATTTTTCAACTTCAGTCTTAGAAAATAAAAGCAGTTTTTTTAGCTTGTTTTCTCTATTTGGAAAATGGTTTAATGTAGGATAATTTCCCCTCTATTAAAATATGTATATATAAAAATCTCACACATGAAAATGCCAGTGACATGCATGGCAATGTGCTAATTTGGTTCAGCTCTAACTAGACACTTGGTTTTAAGAGATACCTTCTGGGGGCAGAGCCAAGATGGTGGATAGTGAGGACGTGCGCTGTAGTTTGGGAAAATAAAGTTTCATAAAAGTGGAATTACTGTAGCCTCAGGAAAAAGATTCAAATAAAAACTGCAGAGGGAACGCTTCCAGATCTAGTGGATGTGACACAGAGGACCTACAGGGAGCCCACTGCATGGAAACCCAACTGCAGGAGCCGAGCCGTAGAATCTCGCCAGCACGGGAACGAACGGGAGGTAAGACAAAAACGTCAGAAACCAGAGACATTGGTGGGGAAAGGCAGAGGCCTCTCTCTTCACTCAAAGAGCAAAGTAAAGAGCAGGTGTCATTTTACATATGTAAAGCGCAACTAATGAGTTCACAAACTCAGTAACTTTGGAACTTTGGTGAAATTTGAGAATACATTGAGGGCTGCATAAACACTTTGTGTGGTCCCAGGGGTAGATCAAACGAATACTCACAGAGGCCAGATTTCAACTACACTCAATTCCACTCACCTGTGCCGAATTACTTCCCAACTTAGTCAAGAGAGAGAGAGAGAGAGAGAGAGAGAGAGAGAGAGGGAGAGAGAGAGAGATCCAGCAAGGAGCAAGGGAGAGAACAATCTGGGTGAGTCACTTTTTGCACAGCTTTAAACCTGAAGAATCAAGCAGAGCTCACTGGCCACACCCATCACAGCCTCTAAATATCCATCAAAGCAGACAGCCCACTTAGAGGCATAGTATAACGAGAAAAAAACACCACAGCAAAAAAAAAAAAAACAACATAAATTATCTCCAACATGCCAAACAACATCGAGGTAACAAGAGCAAGGAAGACACTATGAGGCCCCCAAATGAACAAGACACCCCAATCCAAGATTATGAAGAGGAAGAGATAGAGGAAATACAAGAAGCGGATCTCAAAAAATTGATAAGAACATTAAGAAGTTCTCAAACACAAATTCCTGAACTACAGAAATCCTTAATGGACAAGATAGAAAATATCACTCATGAAAATGAAATATTAAGGAGGAATCAAAATGAAATGAAACAACTAGTAGAACAGGAAACTGTGATAGTGACAAAAAGCACAATGAAATGAAGAACGCAATAGATCAAATGACAAAAAAAAGAGAGAGCCTAAAAACAGAATGGGTGAAGCAGAAGAGAGAATATCGGACTTAGAAGACAGAGAACAGGAAACAGTCAAATCAAAGAAAAGAAGAAGAAATCAGAAACCTAAAAAATACTGTCAGGAATCTACAGGATACTATTAAAAAACCCAACATTTGAGTTCTAAGAGTTCCTGAAGGCATGGAGAGGGAGAAAAAAATTAGAAGGCCTTTTTTTAATCGTTTTTTTAATTAAACTTTAATTTAATGAATATAAATTTCCAAAATACAGCTTATGGGTTACAATAGCTTTCCCCTCCCAAAACTTCCCTCCCACCGGCAACCCTCCCCTTTCCCACTCCCTCTCCCCTTCCAATCACATCATGATTCATTTTCAATTCTCTTTACATACAGAAGATCAGTTTAGTATATATTAGGTAATGATGTCAACAGTTTTCCGCCATATAGCAACACTAGGAGAAAAAAAATACTGCTGGAGTACTAGTTATAGCATTAAATAAGAGTATACAGCACATTAAAGACAGAGATCCTACATAATATTTTTTAAAAAATTAATTTTCTATGCCATTTCCAATTTAACACCAGGGTTTTTTTTTCATTTCCAATTATCTTTATATACAGGAGATCAATTCAGTATATAATTAGTAAAGATCTCATCAGTTTGTACCCACGCAGAAACACAAAGTGTAAAAATACTAAAAGTACTAGTTATAGCATCACTGCACATTAGGCAACACATTAAGGACAGATCCCACATGGGATGTAAGTACACAGTGACTCCTGTTGCTGACTTAACAATATGACACTCCTGTTCATGGCGTCAGTAATCTCCCTAGGCTCTAAGTCATGAGTTGCCAGGGCTATGGAAGCCTTTAGAGTTCGCTGACTTTGATCTTATTCCGATAGGGTCATAGTCAAAGTGGAAGTTCTCTCCTCCCTTCAGAGAAAGGTACCTCCTTCTTTGATGGCCCTGTTTTTTCCACTGAGATCTCACCCACAGAGATCTTTCATGTAGGTCTTCTTTTCTTTTCCAAGGTATCTTGCTTTCCATGCCTACAATACTCTCATGGGCTCTAGAGCCAGATCCAAATGACTTAAGGGCTGATTCTGAGGCCAGAGTGCTATTTAGGACATCTGCCATTCTATGAGTCTGCTGTGTATCCCACTTCCCATGTTGGATCCTTCTCTCCTTTTTTGATTCTATCAGTTAGTATTAGCAGACACTTGTCTTGTTTGTGTGATCCCTTTGACTCTTAGACGTAGCAGTGTGATCAACTGTGAACTGAAATTGATCATTTGGACTAGTGAGATGGCATTGGTACATGCCATCTTGATGGGATTGTATTGGAATCCCCTGGCACATTTATAACTCCACCATTTGGGGCAAGTCTGATTGAGCATGTCCCAAATTGTACATCTCCTCCCTCTCTTTTTCCACTCTGAAATTTAACAGGGATCACTTTTCAGTTACAACTTAAACACCTAAGAATAATTGTGTGTTAATTACAGAGGTCAACCACTAGTACTAGAACAACAACAACAACAAAAACAACAAGTACTAAAGAGGATAAAGTATTACATTGTACATCTAGAGTCAGGACAAGAGCTGATCAGGTCATTGTTTCTTATAGTGTCCATTTCACTTCAACAGGTTTCCCCTTTGGTTCTCAGTTGTTGCCGATCAGGGAAAACAAATGAGATTTGTCTCTTTGGGACTGGCTTAACTCACTCAGCATGATGTTTTCCAGATTCCTCCATCTTGTTGCAAATGACTGGGTTTCATTGTTTCTTACTGCTGTATAGTATTCTATAGAGTACATGTCCTATAATTTCTTTATCCAGTCTACTGTTGATGGGCATTTCGTTGGTTCCAGGTCTTAGCTATTGTGAATTGAGCTGCAATAAACATTAATGTGCAGATGGCTTTTTGATTTGCCAAATTAATTTCCTTTGGATAAATTCCAAGGAGTGGGATGGCTGGGTTGTATGGTAGGGTTATGTTCAGGCTTCTGAGGAATCTCCAGACTGACTTCCACAGTGGCTTAACCAGTTTGCATTCCCACCAACAGTGGGTTAGTGTCCCTTTTTCCCCACATCCTTTCCAGCATCTGTTGTTGGTAGATTTCTGAATGTGAGCCATTCTCACCGGGGTGAGGTGAAACCTCATTGTGGTTTTGATTTGCATTTCTCTGATTGCTAGTGATATTGAACATTTTTTCATGTGCCTGTTGGCCATTTGGATTTCCTCTTTGGAAAAATGTCTCTTGAGGTCCTTGGCCCATCTCTTCAGTGGGTTGTTTGTCTTGATGTTGTGGATTTTCTTGATTTCTTTGTAGTTTCTGGTTATCAACCCTTTATCTGAGGTATAGTTTGCAAATATTTTTTCCCATTCTGTCGGTTTCGTATTCACTTTCCTGACTGTTTCTTTTGAAGTACAGAAACTTCTCAGTTTGATACAATCCCAAATGTTAATTTTGGTTTTGACTGCCTGTGCTCCTGGGGTCTTTCCAAGAAGTCTTTGCCTGTACCTATATCTTGCAGGGTTTCTTCAATGCTCTCTAACAATTTGATGGTTTCGGGTATTAGATTTAAGTCTTTAATCTATGTTGAGTGAATTTTTGTGTAAGGTGAAAGGTAGAGGTCTTGCTTCAAGCGTCTGCACGTGGAAATCCAATTTTCCCAGCACCATTTATTGAATAGGCTGTCATTATTCCAGGGATTAGTTTTGGATCTTCGATCAAATATAAGTTGGCTGTAGATGTTAGAATTGATTTCTGGTGTTTCTATTCTGTTCCATTGGCCTATCCATCTGTTTCATGCTCTTTTGATAACAACTGCACTGTAGTATGTCCTGAAATCTGGTATTGGGATGCCTCCAGCTTTGTTTTTGTTGTACAAGATTGCTTTGGCTATTCGCGGTCTTCTGTGTCTCTATATGAATTTCAGCATCATTTTTTCCAGATCTGAGAAGAATGTCTTTGGTACCTTGATTGGTATTGCATTGAATGTATAAATTGCTTTTGGGAGAAAGGACATTTTGATGATATTGATTCTTCCAATCCATGAGCATGGAAGATTTCTCCATTTTTTGGTGTCCTCTTCTATTTCTTTCTTTAAGGTTTTGTAGTTTTCATCATAGAGATCTTTAACATCCTTGGTTAAGTTTATTCCAAGGTATTTGATTGTTTTTGTAGCTATTGTGAATGGGATTGATCTTAGCAGTTCTTCCTCAGCCGTGGCATTGCCTGTGTATACAAAGGCTGTTGATTTTTGTGCATTGATTTTATATCCTGCTACTTTGCCAAACTCTTCGATGAGTTCCAGTAGTCTCTTAGTAGAGTTCTTTGGGTCCCCTAAATAAAGAATCATATCATCTGCAAAGAGGGATGTTTGAGTTCTTCCTTCCCAATTTGTATCCCTTTAATTTTTTTTGTTTGTTTTTTTATTTTTTGACAGGCAGAGTGGACAGTGTGAGAGAGAGACAGAGAGAAAGGTCTTATTTGTCATTGGTTCACCCTCCAATGGCCGCCAAAAGGCGCGCTGTGGCTGACCCACCGCTCTGATCAGATGGCAGGATCCAGGTGCTTCTCCTGGTCTCCCATGGGGTGCAGGGCCCAAGTACTTGGGCCATCTTCCACTGTACTACATGGCCATAGAAGTAGCTGGCCTGGAAGAGGGGCAACCAGGACAGGATCGGTGCCCCAACCAGGACTAGAACCCGGTGTGCCAGCGCCGTAAGGCAGTGTGTTAACCTAATTGAACCACGGCATCGGCCATTAATTTCTTTTTATTGCCTAATACCTCTGGCTAAAACTTCCAGAAATATATTGAATAGCAGTGGTGAGAGTGGGCATCCCTGTCTGGTACCAGATCTCAGTGGAAATGCTTCCAACTTTTCCCCATTCAATAGGATGTTGGCCATGGGTTTTTCATATATAGCTTTGATTGTATTGAGGAATGTTCCTTCCATGCCCAGTTTACTTAGGGTTTTCATCATGAAAGGGTGTTGTATTTTATCAAATGCTTTCTCTGCGTCTATTGAGAGAATCATATGGTTTTTCTTCTGCAGTCTGTTAATATAGGGTATTACATTGATTGTTCTGTTAACATTGAACCATCTCTGCATACCAGGGATAAATCCCACTTGGTCTGGGTGGATGATCTTTCTGATGTGTTGTATTCTATTGGCCAGAATCTTATTGAGTATTTTTGCATCTATGTTCATCAGGGATATTGGTCTGTAATTCTCTTTCAATGCTGCATCTTTTTCAGGCTTAGGAATTAAGGTGATGCTGATTTCATAGAAAGAATTTGGGAGGATTACCTCTTTTTCGATTGTTTTGAATAGTCTGAGAAGAATTGGAGTTTGTTCTTCTCTAAATATCTGGTAGAACTCAGCAGTGAATCCATCTGGTCCTGGGCTTTTCTTTGTTGGGAGGGCCTTTATCACTGTTTCAATTTCTGTCTCCTTTATGGGTCTGTTTAGGTTTTCTATGTCTTCCTGGCTCAATTTAGGTAGGTTGTATGTGTCCAAGAATCTGTCCATTTCTGATAGATTTCCCTGTTTGCTGGCATACAGGTCCTTGTAGTAATTTCTGATGATTCTTTTTATTTCTGTGGTGTCTGTTGTTACGTTTCCCTTTTCATCTCTGATCCTATTGATTTGGGTCTTTTCTCTTGTTTTTTTTAGTTAGTTGGGCCAATGGGGGTGTCAATTTTGTTTATTTTTCAAAAGCCAGCTCCTCGTTTGGCTGATTTTTTGTAATGTCTTGTTGGATTCAATCCTGTTGATTTCTTCTCTGATTTTAATTATTTCTGTTCTCCTACTGGGTTTGGGTTTGGTTTGCTGCAGATTTTCTAGATCCTTGAGATGACTTGAAAGCTCATGTATTTGGTGCCTTCCAATTTCTTGATTAGGCACCTATTGATATAAACTTTCCTCTTAACACTGCTTTTGTTGTACCCCATAGGTTTTGGTTTGTTGTGCTGTTATCCTCATTTACTTCCAGAAAATTTTTGATTTCTTTTTTAATTTCTTCTATGACCCATTGTTCATTCAGGAGCATGTTATTCAATCTCCATGTGTTTGAACGTGCTCTGGGAATTCGCGAGTTGCTATTTTCCAATTTCATTCCTTTGTGATCTGAGAAGCTGCATGGTATGATTCTAATTCTTTTGAATTTGCTGAGACTTGCTTTATGGCCTAGTATGTGGTCAATCCTAGAGAAGGTTCCATGTACTGCTGAGAAGAATGTAAAGTCCTTAGATGTAGATATCTGTTAGGTCCATTTGGGCTATAGTGTCATTTAAATCTACTGTGTCCTTGTTGATCTTCTGTCCTGTTGATTTGTCTATCTCTGAGACTGGAGTATTGAAGTCCCCCAGTACTATTGTATTGGGGTCTAAGTCTCCCTTTAAGTCCCTTAACAAGTCTTTTAAATAAACCGGTGCCCTGTAATTAGGTGCATATACATTGATACTTATTATATCTTCCTTTTGAATGGATCCCTTAATCATTGAATAGTGCCCCTCTTTGTCTCTCCTGACAGTTTTTGTGGTAAAGTGTATGTGGTCCGATATTAAGATGGCTACGCCCGCTCTTTTTTCATCTGTTGGCATGGTATATATTTTTCCAGCCTTTCACTTTCAGTCTGTATGCATCATTGTTGGAAAGATGAGTTTCTTGTAAGCAGCAAAAAGATGGGTTTTGTTCCTTAACCCAATCAGCCAATCAGTGTCTTTTAACTGGACAGTTCAGGCCATTAGCATTCAATGTGACTATTGAGAAGGAGTAACTTTGCCCTGTCATTTGCCAATGATTTTTTCTAATATATGGTTTGAGATTCCGGTGATCTTTTGCTGTGAGGTTTACTTCCTTTATATTCTTTCATATTGGTTACCATGTTTCTGTGTTTCTGTATGTAACACATCTTTAAGCATCTTTTTAGGGCTGGACGAGTGGCGACAAATTCTTTCAGTTTCTGTTTGCTGTGACAGGTCTTTCTTTCACCTTCATTCACAAATGAGAGCTTTGCAGGAAGTAATATTCTGGGTTGGCAGTTTTTCTCTCTTAGTACCTGGGCTATATCTCGCCATTCTCTCCTAGCTTGTAGGGTTTCTGATGAGAAGTCAGCTGTGAGTCTAATTGGAGATCCTCTGAGAGTAATCTGGCATTTCTCTCTTGCACTTTTAGGATCTTTTTTTGTGTGTGTTTCACTGTGGTGTGTTTGATTATGACGTGTCATGGTGAGGATCTCTTTTGGTAATGTTTATTAGGGGTTCTATGAGCTTCCTGTACAAGGATGTCTCTGTCCTTCTCCAAACCTGGGAAATTTTCTGCTAGTATCTCACTAAAAAGGCCTTCTAATCCTTTCTCCCTCTCCATGCCTTCAGGAACTCCTAGAACCCGAATGTTGGTTTTTTTAAGAGTATCCTGTAGATTCCTGACAGTATTTTTTAGGTTTCTGATTTCTTCTTCTTTTCTTTGATTTGACTGTTTCCTTTCCTGTTCTCTGTCTTCTAAGTCTGATATTCTCTCTTCTGCTTCACCCATTTTGTTTTTAAGGCTTTCTAATGCGTTTGTCATTTGCTCTATTGAGTTCTTCATTTCATCGTGGTTTTTTGTCACTATCACAGTTTCATGTTCTACTAGTTGTTTCATTTCATTTTGATTTCTCCTTAATATTTCATTTTCACAAGAGAGATTTTCTATCTTGTCCATTAAGGATTTCAGTAGTTCAAGAATTTGTGTTTGAGAACTTTTTAATGTTCTTATCAATTTTTTGAGATCCGCTTCTTGCATTTCCTCTATCTCTTCATCTTCATAATCTTGGATTGGGGTGTCTTGTTCATTTGGGGGCCTCATAGTGTCTTCCTTGCTCTTGTTACCTCGGTTTCTACGTTTGTTGTTTGGCATGTTGGAGATAATTTTTGTTGTTTTTTTTTTTTTTTGCTGTGGTGTTTTTTTCTCGTTATACTATGCCTCTAAGTGGGCTGTCTGCTTTGATGTATCCTTTGAGGCTGTGATGGGTGTGGCCAGAGTGCTCTGCTTGATTCTTCAGGTTTAAGGCTGGGCTAAAAGCGACTCACCCTGATTGTTCTCTCCCTTGCTCCTTGCTGGATTGCTCTCTCTATCTTTCTCTTTTTTTGACTCAATTGGGAAGTTATTCGGTACAGGTGAGTGGAATTGAGGGTAGTTGAAATCTGGCCTCTGTGAGTATTCGTTTGATCTACCCCTGGGACCACACAAAGTGTTTATGCAGCCCTCAATGTGTTCTCAAGTTTCACCAAAGTTCCAAAGTTACTGAGTTTGTGAACTCATTAGTTGCGCTTTACATATGTAAACTGGCGCCTGCTGTTTGTTTTGCTTGGTGAGTGAAGAGAGAGGTTTCTGCCTCCCCCCCCCCAATGTCTTGGGTTTCTGACGTCTTTGTTTTACCTACCATTCGTTCCCGCCCTGACGAGGTTCTGCGGCTCATCTCCCGCGGTTGGGTTTATCGTGGTGGGCTCCCTGTAGGTCCTCTGTGTCACATCCACTAGATCCGGAAGTGTTCCCTCTGCAGTTTTTCTCTTGAGTCTTTTCCTGAGGCTACAGTAATTCCACTTTTATGAAACTTTATTTTCCCAAACTACAGCGCACGTCCTCACTATCCGCCATCTTGGCCGCAATCTGGAACGATTTTTGTATACTATCTATTGAATTCTTTACTTAACATAGAGTCAATTGTATGTGTATAATCTTAATGGAAAATAGACCTTAGTAAAAAAATAAGAGTTGGATAAAGAGAGGGAGGAGAAAGGGGAGTGGGAATGTGGGTTTGATGGCAGGCATGGTGGGAAGAATCAGGATGTTCCTGAAGTTGTAATTGTGAAATATATGAAGTTCGTAACTGTAAAACTGTATAGTTCTGCATACATTTCTTTCGACTTACTTCTAATGTACAGTTTAAAGTTTGCCATGGGTGCCAAATACTCATAAGTGGGGTGGTAAAGAAAAATGCTTTTTAAGAGTTAAAGTAATCATAGGAATGTGGTCAAGCATTAAATGGATCTTATAGGCAGGATCACGTCTTTAGTAATAATACTACAATTCATCTTAGCCAAAAGGCCAAGAAGCAATGTGTTTGATAATAATAACATAGCATCAAAAAGGTGTGTTGGGGCCAGCACCGTGGTGCAGTAGGTTAATTCTCCTACTGCAGCACCGGCATCTCATATGGCCACCAGTTCAAGTCCTGGCTGCTCCTGTTCTGAATCAGCTCTCTGCTATGGCTTGGGAATGCAGTGGAAGATGGTCCCATCTTGGGACTCTCTACCAGTTTGAGATACTTGGAAGAAGCTCCTAGCTCCAGGCTTTGGATGAGCCCAACCCCAACTGTTGAGGGCATTTGAGGAGTGAACCAGCAATTAGAAGACCTTTATCTCTGCCTCTCCCTCTCACTGTGTGTAACTTAAACTCTCAAATAAATAACATATCTACAAAAAAAGCATTAAAAAGGTGTGAATTCTCCAACATGCTAAGTGGTCCATATTGCAGTCTCATAGTAAGACAATCACTTTAAGTATCACTCTGACCTCAGAGTCAGTGCTTAAGGCATTCTAATCTTGCCTTTTAGGCACACAATGCATTTTAGGTATGGAAAACCATACACTATGGCAACAATTGTCCTATATGAAGAACTTCTGAGGGTAAGACCCTAGTGGAAAGAAGTAGTCATCGATGAGGGAGGTACTTTTCTCAGAAGGGAGGCGAGAACTTCCACTATGCTTATGGCCTTGTCTAAATACTGAAGGGGTTTATGGATTCAAAAGGCTTCCATAGCATAGGTAGCTCATGTCAAGAGCCTTGGGTGATCAGTGACATCATATGAAAGAGTGTAAATTGTTAAATTAACAGCAGGAGTCACTCTGTACTAACTTCCCATGTAGGATCTCTGTGTTTAAAGAGTTGAATTATGGGGCTGGTGCTGTGGTACAGTAGGTTAACACCCTGGCCTGAAGTGCCAGCATCCTATAGAGGTGCTGGCTCTAGTCACAGCTGCTCCACTTCCTATCCAGCTCTCTGCTGTGACCTGGGGTAGTGGTGGAAGATGACCAAGTGCTTGGGCCCTTGCATCCATGTGAGAGACTCCTGGCTCTTGGCTTCAGATTGGCACAGCTCCAGCCATTGTGGTCATCTGGGGAGTGAACCAGCAAATGGAAGACCTCTCTCTGTTTCCACCTCTCACTGTAACTCTGTCTCTCAAGTAAATAAAAATAAATCATTAAAAAAAGAGTTGGATTATGAGAGTTAACAGCAAAAATAAAAAATAAAATTAAAAAATATGTATTTCATTTTATTGTGTTAGTAGAGGCCTTTCTAATGTCTCATAAGTTTTAGAACTTGTTCTCCAAGGAAAAAATGTATAGTATCACAAAAATTAAAAAGAAAATAAGAAAAGAATTATGAGGAAGGATGAGAGGGAGAGGGGGAGGGAGGAAGGGAGGTTGGCATGGGAATGTCATTATATTCTTAAAACTGTAGGTAAGAGATACCTAAAATTTGTTCCATTTATAAACTTTTAAAAATCATGAAATAAATAGATATAACTAGATACCATTATATTTAGTGAAATAAGCCAGCTAGAAAAACAAATAGCAGCCAGTGCTGCAGCTCACTAGGCTAATCCTCCGCTTGCGGCTCCAGCACCCCGGGTTATAGTTCTGGTTGGGGCATGGAATTCTGTCCTGGTTGCTCCTCTTGGCTTGGGAGGGGAGGGGAGGATGGCCCAAGTCCTTGGGTCCTGCACCCACATGGGAGACCAGGAAAAGCACCTGGCTCCTGGCTTCGGATTGGCACAGCGTGCTGGCTGTAGCAGCCATTTGGGAGGTGAACCAATGGCAAAGGAAGACCCTTCTCTCTGTCTCTCTCAATGTCTAACTTTGCCTGTCAAAAATAAGTAAATATATAAAATGAAAAAATAAAAAAAGACAAATACCATATTTTCTCTCTGTGGGAGCTAATAGAGTACCTAAATGGTAATCTATAGGAGAGAATAAGATGAGATGATTCTGAACAACCCAGTGTAAACTGTTGAGGAACAATGTTTTTCCTGCTTGTTTTGTTCTTTTTTCTTCATACTATTCAATGAAGTCTTATCATAGGGTTAATCTTGCAAGTATAAAATTAACTGAAAATTGATCTTTGTAAAAGTTTGTAAAAGAAAGTCAGAGGAGAAGGAAAAAAAGTGTGAGTGTGAGTGTGAGTGTGAGTGGTATAGAGGTGAGGGGAAGAATCATCATGTTACCAAATTTATATATATTAAATGCATGAAGTTTGTATTTCTTAAATAAAATAAATAAATAAAAATGAAAAATGCATCTCAAGAATCCTACATTCAGCAAACTGCTATTAGAGAGTGAAAGTGAATTCCAAACAGTCTGATTAAGAGGAGCCATATAGCAACAAGATGGAAAACATCATGCTGAGGGAATTAAGTCAGTCCCAAAGGGACAAATATATGTTTTCCCTGACTGGCGACAACTAACTGACCACCAAAGGGGAAACCTCTTGAAGTGAAATGGACACTATGAGAAACAGTGACTTGATCAGTTCTTGTCCTGCCTGTTGGTGTACAATGTAATACTTTATCCATTTTAGCATTCTTTTTGTCCTAGTACTATTGGTTGAACTCCGTAATTAACACACAATTATACCTAGGTGTTTAAATTTTAACTGAAAAGTGATCCCTGTTAGGAATTTGGAAGATATTATGCTGAGTGAAATAAGCCAGTCCCAAAGGGACAAATATCATATGTTCTCCCTGATCGGTGACAACTAACTGAGCACCAAAAAGGAAACCTGTTAAGGTGAAATGAACACTGTGAGAAATGGTGACTTGATCAGCCCTTGCCCTGACTATTCATGAACAATATGTTATCCCTCTTAGTATTTATTTTTGTTTGTTCTAGTTAATACTTTTGGTTGAATACTATAATCAATACACGGTTATTATTAAGTGTTGAAACTTAACTGAAAAATGATCACTGTTAAATATATGAGTGGAAATAAGAGAGGGAAGAGATGTGCAATTTGGGACATGCTCAAGCTGACTTGCCCCAAATGGTACAGTTAGAAACATACCAGGGGATTCCAATTCAATCCCATCAAGGTGGCATGTACCAATGCCATCTCACTAGTCCAAGTGATCAATTTCTGTTCACAATTGATCATAATGATAGGACTAAGAGCCATTGGGATCACATAAAAGAGACTAGTGGCTGCAAATATTAACCGATAGAACAAAAAATGGAGAGAATGATCCAACATGGGAAGCGGGATACACAGAAGACTGATAGAATGGTGGATGTCCTAAACAGCACTCTGGCCTCAGAATCAGCCCTTAAGGTATGCGGATCCGGCTGAAAAGCCTATGAGAGTATTTCAGGCCTTGAAAGCCAAGACACTCTGGCAAAAAAAGAGCTAAATGAAAGATCTCCATGAGTGAGATCCCAGTAGAAAGAACAGTTAATCAAAGAAGGAGGTACCTTTCTCTGAAGACTGGAGAGAACTTCCACTTTGACTATGACCTTGTCTAAATATGATCAGAGTCGGTGAACTCAAAAGACTTCCATAGCCTTGGCAACTTGTGATAAGAGCCCAAGGTGATTACTGATGCCATAAACAAGAGTGTCAATTTGTTAAGTCAACAACAGGAGTCACTGTGCACTTACTCCTCATGCAGGATCTCTGTCCTTAATGTGCTGTACATTGTGATTTAATGCTATAACTAGTACTGAAACACAGTACTTTGTGTTTCTTTGTGGGTGTAAACTGTTGAAATCTTTACTTAATATATGCTAAACTGATCTTCATTATATAAAGAGAATTGAAAATGAATCTTGATGTGAATGGAAGGGGAGAGGGAGTGGGAAAGGGGAGGGGTGTGGGTGGGAGGGAAGTTATGGGGGGGAAGCCTTTGTAATCCATAAGCTTTGTATTTTGTACTTTAGAAATTTATATTCATTAAATAAAAATTTAAAAAAAGAGGAGCCATATTGATCTCATTTACAGAAAAAATACAAGAAAAATGAAAGACCATATTTCCTGTGAAGTGACTGGAAGTTTTTAATGAAGTGACAGAAGACAGTCTATATGACTGTGAGGAAAGAAAACATATTCTTGGCAAACTGCATGGCACTGTCAACAGCTGGCTGAAAGTCATCTTCTCCAATCACTGTATGAAGTTCTCTTGTAGAATGCCAACAGCAGCTTTAACTGAGAGATAAATCCAGTGGCTAATTCCAGCCTGGTGAGTTGAGTGGGGTCTGAGTTGTTGCTCTGCAATGTGATAGGAAGACATATGGCCTCTCTGCACAAACCTCCACAAAGCACTAGTCTCAGCAGTCTGTGAACAGTCACTCTGCTGATCTATGTTACACTGCTATAAGAAACCAGAGTCAGAGACAGGGAAATTTATGGGGCAGAGAGCAGATCCTCTGCATCCTTGGAAGTTTTGGGCATGAGTCCCAAGCTGCATTCACTCACTCTATGTGATCTCAGATAGGTTCCCTTCAGTCCGTGGGGCAAGTTCCAGCAGCAACCCCGAAAAGCTCTGGTCTGACCTGAGAAAATTCTCTTTGCACCTTTTAGATTAGTGTGGGAAAAGAAAGCCTAAGACAGGGCCAGGGCCATGGCTCACTTGGTTAATCCTCTGCATAGGGATCAGAAATGAAGAAACAACGTAGTATGACACTTCAAAACAACATAATAAAACAAAACAATAGTTCTCCAGGATTAGATCCTGATGTAAGGAAATGTAATGAAATGACAGAAATAGAATTCAAAATATGACAGTAATAAAACTCAATGTGCTTTGAAAGAATACAGAGAGCTTAATGAAATGAAGAAATCCATAAGTGACATAAATGAAAAATTCACTAGGCATAGAAATGATTAAGGAGAACCAAACAGGAAGTTTAGAGACTAAAAATTCAATCAATGAAATAAAAATGCAATTGAGAACTTAAAGAGCAGAATAGAAGGGCAGGAAAGAGCCAAGGATCTCGAGGGCAAGAATAATGAAATAAAATTGGTACCAATGAAGAGAAAAGAATTCAGAAAAATGAAGAAATTATGTGAGAAATATGGGATACAAACAGACATTCATATTACAGATATTTCTGAAGGAAGAGAGAAGCAAAAAGATTTTGAGAAAATCCTGAATAACACAATACCTGAAAAATTCCTAGATCTTGAGAAAGACAGACATCCAGCTACAAAAAGCTCAAACGACCCTAAGTAGACACATCTAAGATAGATTTTATGTAAGCTATATTGTAGTCACATTGTCACATGTTAAGGACAAAGAAAATAGAGTAAAAGTGTCAAGTAATATATAAAGGAAAACTAATTAGACTAGAAGCAGACTTCTCAGAAGAATTCCTAAAGCCAGAAGAGAATGGGATGATGTAGTCAAGGTTTTAAAAGAAAAAAATTCTACTACCAGACCAGCTTTACAAGAAATTCTGAAGGGAGTGCTACAACTCTATGAAAATTCTTAACAGTAGTAAATTCAACAACCCAGCAGACAGAACTAGTAACCGATCAAAAAAACATTCCAGGTCTTACTTCTTGTCTATCAATACTGGATAAATTTTCCAGGCAAAAGATAGTTTTTCTGAATGGACAAAAATTCAAGAGCCAACTAAATGTTAACTACAAGAAACTCACTTCACAAACGAAGGTACACATAGACTGGAAGTGACAGGCTGGAAAAAGTTATACCTAAAAATTAAAAAAAAACCACCAAAAACAAGCCAGAATAGTTTTATTCATATGAGATAAGACAAACTTTAAGTCAAGAACTATAAAAAATAAATGAAGCACATTACGTAAAAAAGGATAAAGCATTGGTTCAGCAAAATATTTATATCCAACACAGGACACAAGATATGTAACAAAAATACTGTTAAACCTAAGGGAATAATTGAATCCAATAGAATAGTAGTGGGATACTACTATACTATTCTCTCATTAGTAGCAGATATCCAGACAGAAAATAAAGATACACTGGCATTGAACCATATTGTGAGCAAATAGACCCAAAAGATATTTAAACAAAATTTTACACAAGAGCTAAAGAATATACACTCTTTTCTTCAGCATGTAAAACATCCTCTAGGTTAGATCATAAATCAAGTCTCAGTAAATTTTAAAAGTTTGAAATCATACCAAGTATCTTCTCAGACCACAAAGAATCAAACTAGAATTCTGCAAGAAGAGCAATAGAACATTCATGTATACATGGAAATTGAGAAACACTCTAATAAATGATCAATGCATGATGTAATAAATTAAAAGAGAAAACAAAAAAACCTTCTCAAGATTAATTAAACTGAAAAATATCAAAACATCAGGATGGTGCTAGCTCTGTGGCTTAGCAGGTTAAAACCCTGGCCTAGAGTACTAGCATCCTATGATGGGTACCAGTCCAAGCCCAGCTGAGCCACTCCCAATCCAGCTCCCTGCAAATGATCCTGGGAAAGCAGCACTGGATAGTCCAAGGGCTTGGGCCCCTGCACCCATGAGGGAGACCCAAAAGAAGATCCTGACTCCTGGCTTCAAATCAGCCCAGCTCTGGCTGTTGCAACAATTTGGGAAGTCAACCAGTGAAGGAAGACCTCTCTCTCTCTCTCTCTCTCTCTCTCTCTCTCTCTCTCTCTCTCTCTCTCATCTCTACTTCTCTTCTATAATTCTGTTTTAAGAAAGCTTTTATTTCATGAATACAAATTTCATAGGTACAGCTTTAGGAGTATGCCCCAAACCTGCCCTCCCATCCCAACTCCCATCCCACTTCCTTTTCACATCCCATTCTTCATTAAGATCCATTTTCTCATACAGAAGACCAACTCTATACTAAGTAAAGATTTCAATAGTTTGCACTCACAAAGGCACAAAAAGTATAAAATACTTGAAGGAAACTTTTACAGCTAATTCTCATAGTACAATTCCTTAAGGACAGAGTTCCTACTTGGGAAGTAAGTTCACATTGACTCCTGTTGTTGATTTAAAAATTGACGCTCTTATTTATGATGTCAGTGATCATCTATTGCACTTGTCATAATATGCCAAGGCTATGGAAGAATTTTGAGTCCAAAAACTCTTCTCAGTATTTGGACAGGGTGATAAGCAAAATGAAAGTTTTCTCCTCCCTTCAGAGAATAGTACCTCCTTCTTTGATGGCCCCCTCTTTCCACTGGGATCTCATTCACGAAGATCCTTCTTGTAGATCAATCTTGCCACAATATCCTGGCTTTCATATCTGAAATGATCTCATGGGCTTTACAGCCAGATTTGAATGCCTTAAGGGCTGATTCTGAAATCAGAGTGCTGTTTAGGGCATTTGTCATTCTATGAGTCTGCTGTGTGGTATGCTTCTAATGTTGGATTCTTCTCTTCTCTCATTTTTAATTCTATTATTACAAGACACTTAGTCTATTTTTTTTTGGACAGGCAGAGTGGACAGTGAGAGAGAGACAGAGAGAAAGGTCTTCCTTTGCCGTTGGTTCACCCTCCAATGGCCGCCACGGTAGCGCGCTGTGGCCGGCGCACCGCGCTGATCCGATGGCAGGAGCCAGGTGCTTCTCCTGGTCTCCCATGGGGTGCAGGGCCCAAGGACTTGGGTCATCCTCCACTACACTCCCTGGCCACAGCAGAGAGCTGGCCTGGAAGAGGGGCAACCGGGACAGGATCGGTGCCCCGACCGGGACTAGAACCCGGTGTGCCGGCGCCGCAAGGTGGAGGATTAGCCTAGTGAGCCACGGCGCCGGCTAGACACTTAGTCTATTTTAAGTGATCCCTTTGACACACAATCCTTTCTATATGATCAGTTACACACTTAATATGATCACTTGAATATGTAATATGGCATTTGTACCACTAAGCTTAATGGGATTTGGGGCCCCATGGCAAGTATTGAGCTTTACTTTCATGGGTAAGTCCATGGGAACATGTGCCAAACTGTACATCTTCTTCCGCTATTATTGCCACTTTTTTTTACTGGATTAAACATTAGTGTTAAGTAAAGAGTACAACAAAGGGCATTAAGCTGAAAAAAATAGTAAAAAAAGTAAAAAATAATTGAAAAATAATAAACTGTTCATCGATAGTAAAGACAGGAACTGTTCAAATCATTGCTTCACATACTGGCAATTTCACTTCTATAGGTTTCATTTTAGATGGTCTGTTAGTTGTCACAGACCAGGGAGAACATATGCTATTTGTCCCTTTGGGAATGGCTTATTTTACTCATTATGATGTTTTACAGATTCATGCATTTTTTTTGCAAATGACTGGATATTTTTTACCACTATATAGTATTCCGTAGAGTTCATATCCCATAACTTTTTTATCCAGTCTTCAGCTAATGGGCATTTAGGTTGACTCCATGTCTTAGCTATTGTAAATTTAGCTGCAATAAAATGGAAGAGCAGATAGTTCTTTTATTAACTGATTTCATTTCCCTTGGATAAATCCCCAGGAATGGATTGGCTGGGTCATACGGTAGGTCTATATTCAGATTTCTAAGGTATCTCCAATTGGACTATCTTCTTCCATAGTGGCTTTACCAGTTTACTTTCCCACCAACAGTGGATTAGGGTACCTTTGTCCCCACATCCTTGCAGGCGTTTGTTGTTTGCTGATTTCTGTATGGAAGTCATTCTAACCAGGGTTAGGTGAAATCTCACTGGGGTTTTGATTTGCATTTCCCTGATAAGAAAGTGACCCTGAACATTTGTTCATGCATCTGTTGGCCTTTGGATTTCCTCTTTGAAAATGTCTCTTTCAGTTCTTGGCCAGTCTCTTCACTGGGTTGATTATTTTGTTATTGTTGATTTTCTTGATCCCGTTATATTTTATGGTTACTAATCCTTTATCAGTTACAGAATTTACAAATAATTTCTCCATTGTGTCACTTGCCTCTTCACTTATCTGATGGTTTCTTTTGCCTTACAAAAGCTTCTCAATTTAAATTAATCCCATTTGTTAATTTTGGTTTTGGCTACCTGTGCTTAGAACTCTTTGCCTAGGCCAAAGTCTTGCAAGGTTTCCCCAGTGTTCTCTAAAAATTTGTTGCTATCAGGTCATAGATTTAGATCTTTAATCCATTTAGAGTGCATTTCTGTGTAAGGTGTAAGGTAGGGGTCTTGCTTCATACTTCGGCATGTGGAAATCTAGTTTTCACAACATCATTTGTTGAAGAGACTGTCCTTGCTTCAGAGATTCATTTTAGCTCCTTAATAAAATATAAGTTGGCTGTAGAGGTTTGGATGGATTTCCTGGGTTTCTATTCTCTTCCATTGGTCTTTGCATCTATTTTGTTCCAGTACCATGGTGTTTTAATTGTAACAGCCCTATAGTATGTCTTAAAATCTGATATTTTGATGCCACCAGCTTTGTTTTTGTCATATAAGATTTTTTCTTTCTTTAAAATTTTTATTTTATTTTATTTATTTGGTTAGTAGAGTTGAAGACAGTGAGAGGGAGACAGAGAGAAAGGTACACTCCCCAAATGGCCGCTACGGCTGGAGCTGCGCCGATCCAAAGCCAGGAGCCAGGTGCTTCCTCCTGGTCTCCCACGTGGGTGCAGGTGCCCAAGCACTTGGGCCGTCCTCCACTGCCCTCATAGCCACAGCAGAGAGCTGAACTGGAATAGGAGCAACCAGGACTGGGACCCGGTACCCATTTGGGATGCTGGCAACACAGGTGGATAAATAACCAAGTGAGCCATGGCGCTGGCCCCAGATTTCTTTTTTTTAAAAATTTTTTTTGACAGGCAGAGTGGACAGTGAGAGAGAGAGAGACAGAGAGAAAGGTCTTCCTTTTGCCGTTGGTTCACCCTCCAATGGCCGCCGCGGTAGGCACGCTGCAGCTGGCGCACCGCGCTGATCCGATGGCAGGAGCCAGGTGCTTCTCCTGGTCTCCCATGGGGTGCAGGGCCCAAGCACTTGGGCCATCCTCCACTGCACTCCCTGGCCACAGCAGAGAGCTGGCCTGGAAGAGGGGCAACCGGGACAGAATCCAGTGCCCCAACGGGGACTAGAACCCGGTGTGCCAGCGCCGCAAGGCGGAGGATTAGCCTAGTGAGCCGTGGCGCCGGCCGCAGATTTCTTTACCTATTCAAGATCTCTTGTATCTCCATATGAATTTCAGCATCATTTTTCAAGAATTTCTTTGGTATTTTAATGGGTGTCACATTGAATCTGTAAATTGCTTTTGGAAGAATGGGTATTTTGATGATATTCATTCTTCCAATCCATGTTAATGAAAGATTTTTTTCATTTTTTGTATCTTCTTCGATTGCTTTCTTTAATGTTTTATAATTAGCATCATAGAGATCTTTGACATCATTGGTTAAATTTATTCCGTAGTGTTTGATTTTTTTGTAGCTGTAGTGAATGAAATTGATCTTAAAAGTTCTTTCTCAACTGTGGCATTGTCTGTGTATAAAAAGGCAGTTGATTTTTCTGTATTGACTTTATATCATGTTACTTTACTAAACTCTCCTATGAGTAACACGAGTCTCTTAATAGAATTTTTTGGATACCCTAGATATAGAATCAAGTTGTCTGCAAAATAGAGATAGTTAGACTTCCTCCTTCTCAACTTGTATCCCTTTGTTTTCTGTTCCTTGACTAATGGCTCTGACTAAAACTTCCAGGAATATATTGAATAGCAATGGTGAGAGTGGGCATCTCTCTCTCATCCTAGAATTCTGTGAGAATTCTTACCCATTCAATATGATGCTGGCCATGGGTTTATCATAAATTGCCTTGTTTGTGTTGAGGAATGTTCTTTCTCTACCCAATTTGCTTAGAGTTTTCATCATGAAGGAGTATGTATTTTATCAAATGCTTTCTCTGCACCTATTGAGATAATCACATGGTTTTTTTTCTGCAGTTTGTTAATGCAATGTATCACATTGATTGATTTGTGAAAGTTGAACCATCCCTGCACACCAGGGATAAGTCCTACTTGGTAGGGCTGGATGATCTTCTGATATGTTGTTGAATTCAATTGGCTAGAATTTTTTAAAAGCTTTTATTTAATGAATATAAATTTCCAAAGTACAGCTTATGGATTACAATGGCTTCCCCCCACCATAACTTCCCTCCCACCCACAACCCTCCCCTTTCCCACTCTCTCTCCCCTTCCATTCACATCAAGATTCATTTTCAATTCTCTCTATATACAGAAAATCATTTTAGTATATATAAAATAAAGATTTCAACAGTTTACCCTCACATAGCAACACAAAGTGAAAAATACTGTTGGAGTACTAGATATAGCATTAAATCACAGTGTATAGCACTTTAATGACAGAGATCCTACAAGATATTTTTTTCAAAATATTGATTAATTTTCTATGTAATTTACAATTTAACACAAAGTTATTTTTTGTTTTTGTTTTTGTTGTTTTTTTTTTCATTTTCAATTATCTTTATATACAGGAGATCAATTAAGTATATACTAAGTAAAGGTTTCATCAGTTTGCACCCACACAGAAACACAAAGTGTAAAAATACTGTTGCTTTTTTTTGACAGGCAGAGTGAACAGTGAGAGAGAGAGACAGAGAGAAAGGTCTTCCTTTTGCCATTGGTTCACCCTCCAATGGCCGCTGCGGCCTGTGCTTCGTGCTGATCTGAAGCCAGAAGCCAGCTGGTCAGCGAACCCTAAAGGCTTCCATAGCCTTGGAAACTCATGACTAGAGCCTAGGAAGATTACTGATACCATAAACAAGAATGTTAAATTGTCAAATCAACAACAGGAGTCACTGTGTACTTATGTCTCATGTGGGATCTGTCCTTAATATGTTGTCCAATTTGAAGTGATGCTACAAGTAGTACTAAAACAGTAAGAAAGAAAGAAAGGAAGGAAGGAAGGAAGGAAGGAAGGAAGGAAGGAAGGAAGGAAGGAAGGAAGGGAGGGAGGGAGGGAGGGAGGGAGGAAGGGAGGGAGGAAGGAAAGAAGGAAGGAAAGAAAGGAGGAAGGGAGGAAAGGTGGGAGGGAGGGAGGGAGGAAGGAAGGGAGGAAAGGTGGGAGGGAGGGAGGAAGGAAGAAAGAAAAAATGCAGGAAGGAAACACATTTACAGTCATAAAATGACTGCTTACAGGCTGTTTAAAAAATTCATGGACAGTGGGCCGAGCAGTGCCGAGCCGCACCAAGCTGCACCAAGCAGTGCCGAGCCGCACCTAGCAGTGCCCAGCCTTGCTGAGCCGCACAGACCCGCACTGAGCTGCACCATGGACATGGGAGCCGTGAGATTTGGGAAAACAGCGAGCCCAGTCACAGAAACCCAGCCACAGAATTTGAGTCCGGCACTGGAAGGAAAGGTAACCCGAGACATTGGCCAGGAAGGTTAGAGCATGGTCTTAACCCACGCAGTGTGTGTGGGGGGGCTACACCAGGCTGACTGGAGGAGAGAAAAAAAGGTGAACCAGCAGGGACACTAGCCTCTCTCTGCATCCTCACAAACCCCAGAAAGACAAAGAGCAGGGACTGCTTTACATATGTACAACAAACTCCTTAGCCTAGGCAACCCTGAAGAACCAAACAGAGCTCTTTGGCCACACCTCCAAGATGCCAAACAAACATAGAAACAAAGGTAACAAGAGCAAGGAAGACACTATAATGCCTCCAAATGAAAAAGACACCCCAATTCAAGATTATGAAGATGAAGAGATGGAGGTAATGCAAGAAGCGGATCTCAAAAAATTGGTAATTTCATTAAGAAGTTCTCAAAAACAAATTCTTGAACTACAGAAATCCTTAATGGTCAAGATAGAAAATCTCTCTCATTAAAATGAAGTCTTAAGGAGGAATCAAGTGAAATGAAACAACTAGTAGAACATGAAACAGTGAGAGTGACGAAAAACCATAATGAAATGCAGAATTCAATAGATCAAATGACAAACACATTAGAGAGCCTTAAAAACAGAATGGATGAAGCAGAAAAGAGAATATCAGACTTAGAAGACAGAGACCAGGAAAGGAAACAGGCTACCAAAGAAAAGAAAAGGAAATTAGAAATCTAAAAAATAATATCGGGAATCTACAGGATACTATTAAAAAAAACAAACATTCGGGTTCTAGGAGTTTCTGAAGGCATGAAGAGGGAGAAAATATTAGAAGGCCTTTTTAGTGAGATACTAGCAGAAAATTTCCCAGGTATGGAGAAGGACAGAGACATATTAGTACAGAAAGCTCATAGAACCCCTAGTAAACATGACCACAAGAGATCTTCACCACGTCACATTGTAATAAAACTCACCACAGTGAAACATAAAGAAAAGATCTTAAAATGTGCAGGAAGGACATCAGACCAATCTCAGAGGATACCCAATTAGACTCACAGCTGGCTTCTTATCAGAAACCCTACAAGCGAGGAGGGAATGGCGAGACATAGCCCAGGTACTAAGAGAGAAAAACTGCCAGCCCAGAATATTATATCCTGCAAAGCTCTCATTTGTGAATGAAGGTGAAAGAAAGACCTATCACAGCAAACAGAAATTGAAAGAATTTGTCGCCACTCATCCAGCCCTGCAAAAGATGCTTAAAGAAGTGATACATGCAGAAACACAGAAACACGGTCACCAATATGAAAGAAAGTAAAGGAAGTAAACCTCACAGCAAAAGATCACAGGAAACCCAAAAGTGATAGGGCAAAGTTACTACTTATTGATAGTCACATTAAATGTTAAAGACCTGAACAATTCAGCTAAAAGACACCGATTGGCTGATTGGGTAAAAAAACAAAACCCATCGTTTTGCTGTTTACAAGAAACACATCTTTCTAACAAAATGCACACAGAATGAAAGTGAAAGGCTGGAAAAAGATATACCATACCAACAGAAATGAAAAAAGAGCGGGCATAGCCATCTTAATATCAGTTAACATAAATTTTACCAGAAAAACTATTAGGAGAGACAAAGAGGGGCACTATATAATGATTAAGGGATCAATTCAACAGGAAGATATAATGATTATCAATGTATATGCACCTAATTACAGGACACCTGTTTATTTAAAAGACTTGTTAAGGGACTTAAAGGGTGACTTAGTCCCCAGTACAATAGTACTGGGGGACTTCAAAACTCCACTCTCAGAGATAGATCGTCAGGACAGAAGATCAACAAGGAGACAGCAGATTTAAATGACACTATAGCCCAAATGGATCTAACAGATATCTACAGAACTTGTTATGCTACACAGAAAGACGTTACATTCTTCTCAGCAGCTCATGGAACCTTCTCTAGGATTGACCACATACTAGGCCATAAAGCAAGTCTCAGCAAATTCAAAAATATTGGAATCACACCATGCAGCTTCTCAGACCACAAAGGAATGAAATTGGAAATTAGCAACTCGGGAATCCCTAGAGCACGTTCAAACACATGGAGATTGAACAACATGCTCCTGAATGAACAATGGGTCAGAGAAGAAATTAAAAGAGAAATCAAAAATTCCCTGGAAGTAAATGAGGATAACAGCACATCATACCAAAACCTATGGGATACAACAAAGGCAGTGTTAAAGGGAAGTTTATATCAATAGGTGCCTAATCAAGAAATTGGAAGGCACCAAATACATGAGCTTTCAAGTCATCTCAAGGATCTAGAAAATCAGCAGCAAACCAGACCCAATGCTAGGGGGAGAAGAGAAATAATTAAAATCAAAAAGAAATCAACAGGATTAAATAAAAAAAAACATTACAAAAAATCAGCCAAATGAGGAGCTGGCTTTTGAAAAATAAACAAAATTGACAGCCCATTGGCCCAACTAACTAAAAAAAGAAGAGAAAAGACCCAAATCAATAGGATCAGAGATGAAAAAGTAAACGTAACAACAGACACCACAGAAATGAAAAGAATCATCAGAAATTACTACAAGGACTTCCATGCTAGCAAACAGGGAAATCTATCAGAAATGGACAGATTCTTGGACACATACAACCTACCTAAATTGAGCCAGGAAGACACAGAAAACCTAAACAGACCCATAACTGACACAGAAATTGAAGCAGTAATAAAGGCCCTCCCAACAAAGAAAAGCCCAGGACCAGATGGATTCACTGCTGAATTCTACCAGACATTTAGAGAAGAACTAACACCAATTCTTCTCAAACTATTCAGAACAATCGAAAAAGAGGGAATCCTCCCAAATTCTTTCTAGCAGCCACCATCACCTTAATTCCTAAGCCAGAAAAAGATGCAGCATTGAAATAGAATTACAGACAAATCTCCCTGATGAACATAGATGCAAAAATATTCAATAAATTTCTGACCAATAGAATGCTACACAAATTTAGAAAGATCATCCACCCAGACCAAGTGGGATTTATCCCTGGTATACAGGGAGGGTTCAATGTTCACATAACAATCAACGTGATACACCACATTAACAGACTGCAGACAAAAAAACATATGATTCTCTCCATAGACGCAGAGAAAGCATTGGATAAAATACAACACCCTTTCATGATGAAAACCCTAAGCAAACTGGGCATGGAAGGAACATTCCTCAATACAATCAAAGCTATATATGAAAAACCCATGGCCAACATCCTATTGAATGGGGAAAAGTTGGAAGCATTTCCACTGAGATCAGGTACCAGACAGGGATGACCACTCTCACCACTGCTCTTCAATATAGTTCTGGAAGCCTCAGTCAGAGCTATTAGGCAAGAAAAAGAAATTAAAGGGATACACATTGGGGAGGAAGAACTCAAACTATCCCTCTTTGCAGACGATATGATTCTTTATTTAGGGGACCCAAAGAACTCTACTAAGAGACTGCTGGAACTCATGGAAGAGTTTGGCAAAGTAGCAGGATATAAAATCAATGCACAAAAAACAACAGCCTTTGTATACACAGACAATGCCTCAGCTGAGAAAGAACTCCTAAGTTCAATCGCATTCTCAATACCTACAAAAACAATCAAATACCTTGGAATAAACTTAACCAAGGACATTAAAGATCTCTATGATGAAAATTACAAAACCTTAGCCCGTGCAGCGGCTCACTAGGCTAATCCTCCGCCTTGCGGTGCCGGCACACTGGGTTCTAGTCCCGGTCGGGGCACCGATCCTGTCCCGGTAGCCCCTCTTCCAGGCCAGCTCTCTGCTGTGGCCAGGGAGTGCAGTGGAGGATGGCCCAAGTGCTTGGGCCCTGCACCCCATGGGAGACCAGGAGAAGCACCTGGCTCCTGCCATCGGATCAGCGCGGTGCGCCGGCTGCAGCGTGCCTACCGCGGCGGCCATTGGAGGGTGAACCAACGGCAAAAGGAAGACCTTTCTCTCTGTCTCTATCTCACGGTCCACTCTGCCTGTCAAAAATAAAAAACAAAAGAAAATTACAAAACCTTAAAGAAAGAAATAGAAGAGGATACCAAAAAATGGAGGAATCTTCCATGCTCATGGATTGGAAGAATCAAGATAATCAAAATGTCTATTCTCCCAAAAGCAATTTATACATTCAATGCAATACCAATCAAAATACCATAGACATTCTTCTCAGATCTGGAAAAAATGATGCTGAAATTCATATGGAGACACAGGAGACCTTGAATAGCTAAAGCAATCTTGTACAACAAAAACAAAGCCAGAGGCATCACAATACCAGATTTCAGGACATACTACAGGGCAGTAGTTATCAAAACAGCATGGTACTGGTACAGAAACCGGTGGATAGACCAATGGAACAGAATAGAAATTCCAGAAATCAACCCAAACATCTACAGCCAACTCATATTTGATCAAGGATCCAAAACCAATCCCTGGAATAAGGACAGTCTATTCAATAAATGATGCTGGGAAAATTAGATTTCCACATGCAGAATCATGAAGCAAGATCCCTACCTTTCACCATGCACAAAAATTCACTCAACTTGGATCAAAAACTGAAATACGACCGGACACCATCAAATTATTGGAGAGCATTGGAGAAACCCTGCAAGATATAGGTGGAGGCAAAGACTTCTTAGAAAAGACCCCAGGAGCACAGGCATTCAAAGCCAAAATTAACTATTGGGATTGCATCAAACTGAGAAGTTTCTGTACTTCAAAAGAAACAGTCAGGAAAGTGAATAGGAAACCGACAGAATGCGAAAAAATATTTGCAAACTATGCAACAGATAAGGGTTGATAACCACAATCTACAAAGAAATCAAGAAATTCCACAACATCAAAACAAACAATCCACTTAATAGATGGGCCAAAGACCTTAACAGACATCTTTCCAAAGAGGAAATCCAAATGGCCAACAGACACATGAAAAAATGTTCAAGATCACTAGCAATCAGGGAAGTGCAAATCAAAACCACAATGAGGTTTCACCTCACCTCGGTTAGAATGGCGCACATTCAGAAATCAACCAACAATAGATGCTGGAGAGGATGTGGGGAAAAAGGGACATTAACACACTGTTGGTGGGAATGCAAACTGGTTCAGCCACTATGGAAGTCAGTCTGGAGATTCCTCAATAACTTGAACATAACCCTACCATACAACCCAGCCATCCCACTCCTTGGAATTTACCCAAAGGAAATTAATTTGGCAAATAAAAAAGCCATCTGCACATTAATGTTTATTGCAGCTCAAGTCACAATAGCTAAGACCTGGAACCAACCCAAATGCCCATCAACAGTAGACTGGATAAAGAAACTATGGGACATGTACTCTATGGAATACTATACTGCAGTCAAAAACAATGAAACCCAGTCATTTGCAACAAGATGGAGCAATCTGGAAACATCATGCTAAGTGAATTAAGCCAGTGCCATAGAAACAAATATCATTTGTTTTCCATGATTGGCAGCAACTAACAGAGCACCAAAGGGAAACCTGTGGAAGCGTATGGACACTATGAGAAATAGGAGTTGATCAGCTATGGTGCTGACTGTTGTGTACAATGTAATACTTTATTCATTTTAGTATTTTTTGTGAACTCTGTAATTAACACACAATTATTCTTAGGTGTATAAATCTTAACTGAAAAGTGATCCCGGTTAAATATAAGAATGAGAAAAAGAGAGGGAGGAGATGTACAATTGGGGACATGATCATTCAGACTTGCCCAAATGACGGATTTAGAAAAGTGCCAGGGGATTCCAATACAATCCCACCAAGGTGGCATGTACCAATGCCATCTCACCAGTCCAGGTGATCAACTTCAGTTCACAATTTATCACACTGATAGATCTAAGAGTCAAAGGGATCACAAAAACAAGACTAATGTCTGCTAATACTAACTGATAAAACAAACAAACAAAAAGGCATGTACCAATGCCATCTCACCAGCCCAGGTGATCAATTTCAGTTCACAACTGATCACACTGATAGGCCTAAGAGTTAAAGGAATCACACAAAAAAGATTAATGTCTGCTAATACTAACTGATAAAAAAGAGGGGGAGAGAAGGATCCAACATGGGAAGGGGGAGACACAGCAGACTCATAGAATGACAGATGTCCTAAATAGCACTCTGGCCTCAGAATCAGCCCTTTAGGCATTTGAATTGGGCTGAAGAGCCTATGAGAGTATTTTAGGCATGGAAAGCCAAGACACGCTGGGAGAAAAAAAAGATGAAGAAGAAGAAGACCTAAATGACAAATCTCAGCGAGTGTGATCCCAGTGGAAAGCACAGGGCCATCAAAGTAGGAGGTACCTTTCTCTGAAGGGAGGAGAGAACTTCCACTTTGACTTTGGCCTTGTCGGAATAGGATCGAAGTCAGCGAACCCTAAAGGCTTCCATAGCCTCGGCAACTCATGGCTTGAGCCTAGGGAGATTACTCATGCCATAAACAAGAGTGTTAAATTGTTAAATCAACATCAGGAGTCACTGTGTACTTACGTCCCATGTGGGATCTGTCCTTAATAGGTTGTCAAAGGTGAAATAATGATATAGCTAGTACTGAAACAGTATTTTTACACTTTGTGGTTATGTGTGGGTGCAAACTGATGAAATCTTTACTTAGTATATACTAAAGCGATCTTCTGTATATGAAGATAATGGAAAATGAAAAAAAACCCTTGATTTTAAATTGGAAATTACATAGAAAAATAATCAATCTTATTTTAAAAAAATATCTTGCAGAATCTCTGTCATCAATGTGATGCACACTGTTATTTAATGCTATAACTAGTACTCCAACAGTATTTTTCACTTTGTGTTGCTATGTGAGGGCAAACTGTTGAAATCTTTATATATACTAAACTGATTTTCTGTATATAAAGAGAATTGAAAATGAATCTTGATGGGAATGGAAGGGGAGAGCGACTGGGAAAGGGGAGGGTTGCGGGTGGGGGGGACATTGTGGGAGGGAAGGCTTTGTAATCCATAAGCTGTACTTTGGAAGATGGCGGAATAGGCAGGGAGCACACTTAGTCCAGGGAGAGAGAAAGTTTAATATAAGTGGAGATACTGCAGGGTCAAGGAAGAGTAGGGGATGAAACAGCAGAGGAAACTCTTCCGGAACTAGTGATTCACAGTGGACCTGCGTGGAGAGCGTGGGAGCCCAAGTTCGGGACACCAGCAGCAGACTCAACGCACCAGCGCTGGAACGTGAGGTGAGCAGAACCTCCATAGCCCGAGATACCAGCAGGCAAGCGGAAAGAGGAGGCTAGAGGGAACGAGGCTTGAAACTCCGTGGGGAAAAGTTCACCAGGCTAACTAGAAGAGAGAGAAAAAAAATAAAAAAAGTGACTGATACGGACACAAGTTTCTCTCTCTCCGCTCACCTTTCAAAGGCGAGCAAGACAGAGCAGGCGCCATTTTGGACATACGTCATAAGCAGGGTGACCTCAGGTCTACACCAGCCCTGAGCCTACCAGAAAAACCTGACTCTGGGGGGAGGGGTGAAATAACAGGAGATTAGCATCTAACTTGGCAACCCAGTGGGAGACTGCAGGAGAATTGGAGCCCACACTGAGGGCAGCACAGATTCCCTGTGTGGTCCTTGGGAAAGAGCTTCCGATCTCTGGCTCCTGTGCGTATATCATTTGCCTGCTAACTACCTCCAATTACGTTCAGCTGTGTGGAATTACTTCCCTTTTAAATCAAAAAAAAGAAAGAGAGATTTACCACACCTAACCTGGGAGTGTCATCTTTGACACACCCTCAACCCTGAGGAACCAAACACAGCTCTCAGTCCACACTCATCTCAAGCCTCTAAGGCTCCACTGAAAGCAGACAGTCCACTTAATATAGAGCCATAGTGTAACAAGAAAAAACACCACATGAAGAAACCAAATATCTCCAACATGCCAAACAACAAACGCAAAAACCAAGCTAACAAGAACAAGGAAGAAACTATGACGCCCCCAAATGAAAAAGACACCCCAATTCAAGATTATGAAGATGATGAGATCGAAGAAATGCAAGAAGCGGATCTCAAAAAATTGATAAGAACATTAAGAAGTTCTCAAAAACAAATTCTTGAACTACAGAAATCCTTCATGGACAAGATAGAAAATCTCTCTCGTGAAAGTGAAATATTAAGGAGGAATCAAAATGAAATGAAACAACTAGTGGAACAAGAAACTCTGATAGTGACTAGAAATCATAATGAAATGAAGAGTTCAATAGATCAAATGATAAACACATTAGAGAGCCTTAAAAACAGAGTGGGCGAAGCAGAAGAGAGAATATCGGACTTAGAAGACAGAGCACAGGAAAGGAAACAGGCAAATCAAAGAAAAGAAGAAGAAATTAGAAATCTAAAAAATATTGTTGGGAATCTACAGGATACTATTAAAAAACCCAACATTCGGGTTCTAGGAGTTCCTGAAGGCATGGAGAGGGAGAAAGGATTAGAAGGCATTTTCAGTGATATACTAGCAGAAAATTTCCCAGGTTTGGAGAAGGACAGAGGCATCCTAGTACAGGAAGCTTATAGAATCCCTAGTAAACATGACCAAAAGAAATCCTCACCACGACATGTTGTAATCAAACTCACCACAGTGAAACATAAAGAAAAGATCCTAAAATGTGCAAGAGAGAAACGTCAGATTACTCTTAGAGGATCTCCAATTAGACTCACAGCAGACTTCTCATCAGAAACCCTACAAGCTAGAAGGGAATGGCGAGACATAGCCCAGGTACTAAGAGAGAAAAACTGCCAGCCCAGAATACTATATCCGGCAAAGCTCTCATTTGTGAATGAAGTGAAATTAAGACTTTTCATAGCAAACAGAAACTGAAAGAATTTGTTGCCACTCATCCTGCCCTGCAAAAGATGCTTAAAGATGTCTTACAGAAACACAGAAACATGGTCACCAATATGAAAGAAGGTAAAGGAAGGAAACCTCACAGCCAAAGATCACAGGAAGCTCAATTTCTCTTTGACATAGAATTAAACTCTGATGCTCTGTTAAATCAATGTGTTAAAGTAATCTATTATGTTCTCTTGATGTCTGTTAAATTCTAATTGTTCAAAAACAGCTGAATTTTTATTAAGAGCTATGGGTTATTTAAATATGTGCTTATTTTCAAAGATTTGAATAATCACCTTGTAACAATGATCTAATTTGGTCTATGTTATGTCATGATTTTAAGGAATCTTATTTCAACCAGATATTTTGGATTTTGAGCCTTCTTGGCATTCTTGACAGGCATTCAAAAAATCAAAGTTTCAAACAATCTGGTCTCTAAAACTTCCAGTAAATCCTGGACTTTGGTTTTTCCAGTTTGGGCCCAACTGAAAAAATCGAAGGACCTGTGTCTCTATCTTATAGAGACACCAACTAATCAGTCTATTTGGATGATATTAGAAGGAGTGTCAAGATGTGATGTGGTACCAGACTTTTAGTTTCTATAATGGAAAATGCTATTAATACAAATGTTTGAGAATTAAAAAGTCTAATGATCTTGTGTTACTAGATATGATAGTTATCTTAATGAGAAAGCCCCAGAGGCTTAAAGGGTTAAATACTTGTAAAATCCTACAGGTGCTTTCAAAAATACTGTGAAGTAAGCAAGTGCCTCTTGTTGGTTGATGAGTTTATAATTTTAAACATGGCGACTTAAAGTCTTTTGTCATCCACAGTTATATATGATCTGCTGCTCATAAAACTAAAGCGTTGTTGGTTCTGTATTTAGCTGTCCTCCTATAGGTTCCTATGGACTTTTTCCAGCCACTTTTATTGTATTCAGTACTTTGGGATGGCTCTGTAAACAGATGAAGCCAATAATGTATTAACAGTACCAATTGAGAGAAAGTATGGTTAACTGAGGTTACTAAAAACAAAAAGCAATTCAAATCAATTGGCAATCTACAAAAAGAGTTAAAGATTTTAAAAGCTATTGTTAAAATTGCTATATTGGTCTATTATGCTATATTATGTGTGTACATATTGTATGTCCACATGGGGAAATTTTATTAAGAGTTTTATTTTAAATGGCTTATAGATAAGATTGTCCATAAATTTAAGCTGCTAAAATCAATCAAAGATACATTTTAATTTGTGGGACCTGAATCTGTGTATCATATGTTTTAACCGTGTTGGTAGAAAGAAACTAAAAACATTTTAGATGGTTGTGCTTAAGTTTACTGGCTAAACAAACTACACCATGTTAGATATTTAAGAGGTGTTTTCAAATACATGATTCTTAAAATTTATAGAAGGCATTGGACCTTCTGGTAAATGTTTTCTTAGGTTGTTATCTAATGGTTGAAACGGTTTGCTAAGTATTCATGTGATATTGCTATTGTCAGCAAGCGATCTAGGACTTGCTCCCTCATTTCTCTATTCTAAGCCCAACTAGTTCTTTCATTTCTCTATTCTCTTCAAGGTAGGAAACTAATTCTATTATGAAGGAATCTGTAAGATGCACAATTTAATCTTTAGACCTTATAAAAGAGATGGCTAACATTTTTCTGCAATAGCATAGCCAAAACAAGAACTTAAATAATAATCTCATAGCTAGATTCACTTCGCCATCAGCGAAGTATACAGTAAGTAGAATAAACCTCCCTTTCAGACCAAAGGGAAAGAAAGTTTTAAAGTGAGAATATAATTTTCCTCATGGGCATTGTCTACCTTAGAAAAACTACTACAGAACATGCCTGTGACTATAGACTTGTAGTTCAGGCCACCGAAGATTAGAGATGGGACACGGGCTCTCCCTTGACTTGCATCCTCTGGTCTACTTTAACACAAACCAGGAGGAAAAGAAAGCTCGGCATCAGAAGCAATGGGTGGCAGGCCTATTACTGGCTGATCTGTACAGTGATCTGCCCTCAAGGAGACCCAACAGGCCAGTCCACTGCAGTGGCTTTCAAGGTGGTAAGCCTGGGCTTCAGCAGAAGTCAGCTTGTGAAGAGCCCTGGCAGCTCTGCCAAGAGTTGGATCACGGGAAATGGACCTGCCCTGGAGTTGAAGGATGCCCAGGTCAGAGCCACAGATCTTATTGGCTCTAAGCTGAAAAGCCCTTCATTCAGCCCAACTTCCAAAGTGACCACTGCAGCTGAGGGTATGGTCAAGTAGGGTCAGCAACATTGCAGGCAGAACTGTAAATTTCTTGTTAGAGATGCCACCTGCCTTGACCTGGCCAGCTCTCCTCCCAGGCCAGCCAAGTAATGAAAGTCAACAGAGTGCCTTCCCCTAGGAGGTTCACACCTCCCTAAGGATATACCCCATGTGAAGAGATAGATAGGTCTGGGCCTCTGAATTTACAAGGCCTAAAGCCCACCAGATTATTATCAAGCCCCTTCTATCAGGTTCTATTTGACTCTCAATCAGAAAACTTAATTGTAGCTTAGACAGCACCTTTCTTAGCTCCTCTAATAATGACTCTGTCCTTTGTTCTAGGCCCTGTCTAGTGCACTTGGGCCTCATTCCTTTGTAATCATAACCTCTACTCTACCACCAATGGCTCTACTCCCAACCTGTGTGTACTGATGGTCCTCTTCCCCACTTAATGCTGTATAATTGTTCAAACCTGGTAAATGCCACTCTTAGGATCATTGGTTACTATCCTCACTCTGTCTTTTATGACCTTGTCTAAATATGATCAGAGTCGGTAAACTTGGAAGGCTTCCATAGCATTGGCAACTCATGACGACAGCCTAGGGTGGTTACTGGCACCATAAACTAGAGTGTCAATTTGTTGGGTCAACAACAGGAGCCACTGTGCACTTGCTCCTCATGTGGGATCTCTGTCCTTAATGTGCTGTACATTGTGATTTGATGCTATAACTAGTACTCAAACAGTATGTTTCACTTTGTGTTTCTATGTGGGTGCAAACTGTTGAAATCTTTATACTAAATTGATCTTCTGTACATAAAGAGAATTGAAAATGAATCTTGATGCAAATGGAAGGGGAGAGGGAGCGGGAGAGGGGAGGGTTGCGGGTGGGAGGGAAGTTATGGGGGGGGGGGAAGCCATTGTAATCCATAAGCTGTACACTGGAAATTTCTATTCATTAAATAAAAGTTAAAAAAAATAAAAAAAAATCCATAAGCTGTACTTTGGAAATTTATATTCATTAAATAAAAAAAAAATTATGGACAGTGGAACTAAAGGTTTATTTTAGTATAAAGAATTTGAAATGCATGAATAGTTTCTTCATAATATGCATTTGCAATTATTTTGGAAGTTTTTGGAAGATCCTTCATATATATGTACATGCACACACATTTCTATGTCTTCCATATCTTGAAATTATCATATAAATGTTTAATTCTCATCTGATCCTGTCTTCTACATGCTTAAAACATCTTGATGAGATCCCTGGCTCTTTGGAAGATACCCAAAGTCATAAATTTTTTGTTCAAGAGTGATTCTGAAATTTAGCAGGAATCTGAATTACTTGGAGGGATTATTAAAGCATGGGTTACTGGGCCTTATCCCTACAGTTTCCTCTTCAGTGACTCTGGGTGGCAGCCTATGAATCTGCATTTCCGAGAGGTTCAAGGTGATGCTGCAGCAGGTGTTCTGGGGTCAGTTTTTTTGAGAACCACTGTACTACAAAGCCATATAAGCGAGACACTTTCTTATGTATAGTTTCATCTCATAACAGTATTCTCTGTATCGGCTGCTGCACTCTCTTCTCCCTGGTTCTCAACCTCCCAATTCTCTTCTTCCCATATCTCCTGACCTTTTCATCATATAATTTATCTGAATAACTCATATTGGATTTTTCATGTTAAATTTGGTTCCCTTGTTATTCACTCTCATCTCTCTACATCTTCTTTGAAATATTGAGCACAGTTATACCTAAATAATAAACCTGGGAAAGCAGCATAGAATGGACCAAAAAGTCCCTGGGCCCACGTAGGAGATCCAGATGGAGTTCTTGTTTCCTGGTTTCAACCCTATCCAGACCTTATGTTACTGCCATTTGGGAAGTGTAACTCCTTATTAAGATTATTCCCCTTCACAATAATATAAGTTCACTGGGGATATGACTAACTTATCAGAGTCTCACAAGGGCATAGTTCAGTTTTTATTATGCAATTAATATTTAATAAATATTTTCAATGAATGAATAAACAAAGAGATCAGTGTGAATAATACAGATCCACATGTTAACTGAGTAAACAACTAAAAGCTGAAAATATGGCTTAAGAGTATCTAAAATATATTAGAAGCTACCCCTTCCAACAGGGCCCAGAGGATGTAAGTTCAGAAATTTGCCCAAGACCAGTTCAAGGCATATTAATCTTCAGTCACCTGATGTAGCACTTCATGATGGTAACCATTGTTCAGCAAGATCCACGTTTGGTTCAGCCAGGCAGTAGACTTTCACAACTATATTCAAATATGTTTTCTTTTCAGGTATTCCAAGTCCAAGGGTTAGGAATTCAAGACAAATACAACCAGGATTTCAGAGAAAATCTCTAAAACCAAATTTTGAATGCACTTTAAGGATCTTGAAATAAGAAGATTCTCAGTGGAGTTGAGGAAGGACCAAGGAAGGAGCACCAGAAAGGTAGAATAATTGGTACCAACTATCAGCCTACATCCTCAGGATACAACCCTATGATAAATATCATCAGAGTCTTATAAATATGGATCATCTCTCTATTTGTCAAAGGATGCCTCAGATAAAATGTGATTTCATTAATAGACCAAGGTATGAATAATATGCATGCAGAGGCCTCTTGCAAGCAGTAATTTCAGTTTGAGGCTACTACAGAGTGCCCCCCAACCAGATCATTGCCTGGCGTGGCTTGAGGCAGGACCATCTGACTCGGAACAGTGGAGGTGTCAGTGCATAATGCTAACCTAGGAGCGCTGCAGTCACAAGTCTATAACTTGTGAGAAATGATACATGGACTAAACTCAAAAAAAAAAAAAAAGAAAACTCAGCCCTTGGAAGTCTATTTCCTCCTACAAAGTGCCTAAGAAGGTTAAATGAAAATTTAAGATTTTCCCTGTAAAGTTTTGATTTGCTTTGGGACACTTCCATCTTTCTGTTTCTCTGACCTCCCACTGCTTTCTCAGGCCATAGCAGAGAGCTGGATAGGAAGTGGAACACCCGGGTCTCGAACCAGCACCCACATGCAATGCCACCACTTCAGGCCAGGGCATTAACCCTGTGTGCCACAGTGCTGGCCCCTATTTTATTTTTTAATTTTAGGTCTATTGTGGTTCTCTGAGGCCTCCTAGGATTATACATCCTAGGTCTGGTAGTGTACTCTGGGGACTTCTAGGATTGTCTCCTAGGCCAAGTGGTTTCTCAACAATTATTTTAGATGTCACTTTGGCTTTAAATTAATTGCCAGAAATAGTGAGTCCCTACTGGGCTGACTAAGACAATGGACCTCATTTTGGGTACAAAAAGAATATAAGGCAAAAAGAATGTAAATTTTTAGAGTACAACTTTTGGATTACAACAGTTTTTCCCCCTTAACCACCCTCCCACCTGCAAACTAACCCTTCTCGTACTCCCTCTACCATATCATTATTCATTAAAATTTATTTTAATTATCTTTATATACAGAAGATCAACTTAGTATACTCACACAGTGCACCCACACAAAGTATATAAAGTACTGTTTGAAGCCTATTTTTACCATTAATTCTCATTAACTGCAGAGATCCTACATGGGGAGTAAGTGCCAGAGACCCATCTTGTTAATTTAACAATTCGCTATTCTTATGATGTCAGAAATCACCCAAGGCTATTGTCATGAGCTGCCAAGGCTATGGAAGACTCTTCAGTTCACAAACTCTGACTTTATTTAGACAAGGCCATAATCAAATTGGAAGTTCTCTCTTACTTTCAAAGAACGTTACCTCCTTCTTTGATGGCCTGTTCTTTCCACTGTGATCTCACAGAGATCTTTCTTTCAGGTCATTTTTCATGCCACACTGTCTTGGCTTTCCATGCCTGCAATACTATCATGGGTATTTGAGCCAGATCTGAATGCCATAAAGGCTGATTCTTAGGCAAGAGTGCGTCTAAGGCACTTGCCATTCTATGAGTCTGCTGTGTATCCCGCTTCCCATGTTGGATTGTTCCAACCCTTTTAATTCTAACAATTATTATTAGAAGGCATTGCTCTTATTTATGTGCTCCCTTTGACGCTCCCTATCTTTATGATCAATTATTTATGAATGTAAACTGATCACTTTAACTAGTAAGATGGCATTGGATCTTGCCAACTTAATGGGATTTGCAGTCCCATGGCACGTTTCTAGCTCTATGCGTAGGGCTAAGTCCAAGTGACCTGAGCCAAATTATACATCGCCTGCCTCTCTTACTCTAACACTCTTATTCCTGCTCTTATTATTAACAGGGATCTATTTTCAGTTGGATTAAAGCTCCTAAGAATAATTATGTGTTAATTAAAGAGTTCAACCAATGGTATTAAGTAGAAAAAAGATACTAAAAAGAAAAAAGCAGTAAGTTGTTCCCCGACAGTCATCACAAGGGCTGATCAAGTCATTGTTTCTCATAGTGTCCATTTCACTTCTACAGGTTTCCTTTTAGGTGCTCAGTGAGTTGTCACAGGTCAGGGTGCACATATTATATTTGTCCCTTCGGGACTGGCTTATTTCACTCAGTGTGATGTTTTCTGGATTCCTCCATTTTGAGCAGAAGACCAGATTTCATTTTTCTTTTACTGCTGTGTACTATTCTATAGAGAACATTTCACATAATTTCTTTATCCAGTCTTCGGTTGATGGGCATTTAGGTGGATTCCATGTCTTAGCTATTGAGAATTGAGCTGCAATAACATGGAGGTAACTTAGCCCTTTTGTTTGCCAATTTAATTTGCTTTGGGTAAATTCCAAGGAATGGGATGGCTGGGTCATGTGGTACGGCTATATTCAGGTTTCTGAGGAATCTCCAAACTGTCTTCCATAGTGGCTTTCCCAGTTTGCATTCCCACCAACAGTGGATTAGTGTGCCTTTTTCCCCACATCCTTACAAGCATCTGTTGTTAGTTGATTTCTGTATGTAAGCCTTTCTAACCAGGGTGAGGTGAAAATTCATTGTGGTTTTGATTTGCATTTCTCTGATTGCCAGTGATTCTGAACAAGTTTTCATGTGATTTGGCTGTTTGGATTTCCTCTTTTGAAAAATGTCTGTAATTGTAATTCCTGATGACTCTTTATTTCTGTGGTGTTACACTCCCACTTTCATCTCTAATTTTATTGATTTGGTTCTTCTCTCCTTTTTTGGTTAGTAGGGTCAATGGTGTGTCAATTTTATTTTTTCAAAAATTAGCTCTTCATTTTGCTGATCTTTTGTAATGTTTTTCGGATTCAATTTGGTTGATTTCTTCTCTAATCTTAATTAATTCTCTTCTCATACTAGCTTTGGGTTTGGTTTGCTGTATTTTCTAGATCATTGAAATGCACTGATTGTTCATTTGTTTGGTGCCTTTCCAATTTCTTGATGTAGGCACCAATTGCTACAAACTTTCCTCTTAACACTGCTTTTGCTGTATCCCATAAGTTTTGATATGTTGTGTTGTTATCTTCATTTGCTTCAGGAAATTTTGATTTCTCTTTTGATTTCTTCTACGACGCAGTGTTCACTCAGGAGCATGTGATTCAGTCTCCATGTGGTTGCATACACTCTAGAGATTCCTTGGGTGCTAATTTCCAGCTTTATTCCATTGTGGTCTGAGAAGATGCATGATTTGATTTTGATTCTTTTGAATCTGCTGAGACTTGTTCTATGTCCTAGCATGTAGTCAATCCTACAGAAAGTTCCATGTATTGCTGAGAAGAATGTGTGTTCATGCAAAGTTGTGAGATATCTGTTAGATCCATTTGGTCTATAGTGTCAGTAAAATCTGCTGTTTTCTGTCTGGTTGATCTGTCCATTGCTGAAAATGGAGTATTGCAGTCCCCCAATAATATTGTATTTGAGTCTAAGTCTCCCTTTAAATCCACTAACGTGTCTTTTAAATAATTTGGTGCCTTGTAACTAGGTGCATGTACATTTATAATAGTTACATCTTCCTGTTAAATTGATCCCTTAATCATTTTATAGTTCCCCTATTTGTCTCTCTTAACAGTTTTTGTGTTACATTTTATTTTTCTGATATTAAGATGGCTACACAAGCTCTTTTTTGGTTTCTGTTGTCATGGAATCTTTTTCCAGCCTTTCACTTTCAACCTGCAGGCACCTTTGTTGGAAGTAGGTTTTTTGTAAGCAACAAATAGATGGGTTTTATTTTTTATCCATTCAGCCAGTCTGTGCCTTTTAACTGGAGACTTAAGGCCATTCACATTCAATGTGACTATTGATAAGTAGTGTCTTTGCTCTGCCATGTTTCCAAAGATATCTCTAATATATATTTTGTACTTACTGTGATTTTTTAGTAAGAGATTTTTTTCCTTTACTTTCTTTCATATGGATGACTGTGTTTCTGTGGGTTACACATCTGGAAGCATCTTTTGCAGGGCTGAATGAGTGGTTATATATATTTCAATTCCTATTTGCTATGAAAGGTCTTTATTTCACCTTCATTCACAAATGAGAGCTTTGCAGGATAAATATTCTGGGATGGCAGTGTTTGTTTCTCATAGTACTTGGGCCATATCATGCTATTCTCTTTTTGCCTGTAGGGTTTCTGATGAGAAGTCTGCTGTGAGTCTAATAAGAGATCCTTTGAGAGCAATCTGACATTTCTCTCTTGCACATTTTAGAATCTTTTGTTTATGTTTCACTGTAGTGGATCTGATTACAATGTGTCCAGTGAGGATCTTTTCTGGTCATTTCTATTGATTATTTCTATGTTTCTTGTACTAGGATGTCTCTCTCTTTCTCCAAATAAAGGAAGTTTTCTGCTAGTATCTCATTAAAAAGGCCTTCTAATCCTTTCTCTCTCTCCATGCCTTCAGGAACTCTTAGAACCCAAATGTTGGATTTTTAACAGTATCCTATAGATTCCTAATGATATTTTTAGATTTCAAATTTCTTCTACTTGTCTTTTGTTTGACTGTATACTTCCCTGTGCTCTGTCTTTTAAGTCTGTTATTGTCTCTTCTGGCTCCCGGGTTCTGTTTTCAAGACTCTCAACTGCATTTTTACTTGTTGTTTGAATTCTTCATTTCATTTTGATTTCTCTCCAATATCTCAATTTTATGTGTTTTTTTTTGAATTCTTCATTTCAGTTGCCTCTTAAGATTTCATTTTCATGAGAGAGTTTTTCTTTCATGTCCTGCATGGATTTCAGTAATCCGTGCATTTGCTTTCAATTACTTTTAAGTATTCTTATCATCAATTTTTGAGTTCCATTTCTTGCATTTCTCCTATCACATCATCTTCATAATCTTGTATTGAAGTGTCATGTTCTTTTGGGAGCCTCATGTTGTCTTCCTTATTCTTGTCTTGGATTGCTGTGTTTGTTGTTTGGCACTTGTGGAGATACTCACTGGTTTCTTCTTTTTTTCTTTGTGTTCTGATGGCTTTTTTCATTGTACTATGACACTGTACATTAAGTGGACTTTCTGCTTTCAGTGAATCTTTAGAGGTTTGTGGTCGGTGTGGCCAGAGAGCTCTGTTAAGTTCTTCAGCGTTAAGGGTATGCCTAAGTTGACATACCCAGGTTTGGTATGGTAAATCTTTCTCTTTTTTTTAATCAGAAGGTAAGTAATTCTGCTCAGCTGAGCTCTTCTTCTCGATGATGATCAGTGCCTGAGCGCTAGCCCAGTGTCTGTAATATTCTTCTGCTCTGTCCTATGGACCTCACAAAGGATCTGTGAAATCCTCAGAGTAAGTTCCAATTCCCTGGCACTGTATCTCACTGGGTAGCCAGGATTGCCCGAACTTGTGGTGTCTCCCACTGAGACTACTCAAAGTCTCCTCCACACCATGAGTTTTCCCACACACTCCCAGTTTTTTTTTTCAGTCTTTTCAGAAGCTTCAAACCGTCACAAGTTCCTAGCCCCCTGTTATTTCTCCCCACCAGAGTCAGGAATCTTCACTCAGCTAATTGCCAGGCACAGACACGAGCTGGCACAGCTGTTACATATGTCCATAATGGCACCTTTTCTATTGGCTTGTATGTCTTTGTAAGGTGATTGGAGAGAGAGAAATGTGTCCGTACAATCCCTTTTTTTCTCTCCTCTAGTTAGGCTGGTGTACTTTCCCCCACAGTTCTTCAAGTTTCATTCTCTCTAGGCTCTTCCTGCCACTTTTTTGCCAGTGTCTTGGGCTACTGCAGTTTCATCTCACCTCACTTTCTAGCACTTGTGCGTAGGCTCTTGGCTTTTGGAGTCCCAAGCCATGGGCATCTACTCCCTCCATGTAGGTCCACCATTTCCCTCTAATTATGGAAGAATTTCCTCTGCCATTTTTCCCTAGCTCTTCCCTGAGACTACACTATCTTCACTTTTATTAAACTGTCTTCTCCTGGAATAAATCATTAAGCTCCCCCCCTGTTCTGCCAACTTAGAACCACCCCTATCTATTATCTATTATCTATCATCTATGCCTCAGGTATTTATACACCAATATATCCATTTATCTATTTCTCTAATGTCTCTATCAATCGTGTATTTACATCATCTATTATTTTTGCATATCTATTATCTATCTCTATCTATCTATCTATCCATCCATCTACCAAACCATCCATTCTTCTATGTATCATCTATAAAGGGTCTTCACATACTTTATGGAAAATGTGTACAGCACAAAAAAACTATGTATTGATTTCAAAACTTTTTGACACGAAAATATGCCTATGTTTAAATTACATTTTCCGGCCGGTGCCGCGGCTCAACAGGCTAACCCTCCGCCTTGCGGCGCCGGCACACCAGGTTCTAGTCCTGGTCGGGGCACCGATCCTGTCCCGGTTGCCCCTCTTCCAGGCCAGCTCTCTGCTGTGGCCAGGGAGTGCAGTGGAGGATGGCCCAAGTGCTTGGGCCCTGCACCCCATGGGAGACCAGGAGAAGCACCTGGCTCCTGCCATCGGATCAGCACGGTGCGCCGGCCACAGCGCGCTACCGCGGCGGCCATTGGAGGGTGAACCAATGGCAAAAGGAAGACCTTTCTCTCTGTCTCTCTCTCACTGTCCACTCTGCCTGTCAAAAATAAAAAAAATAAAAATAAATAAATAAATTACATTTTCCATAAACTTTTTGAACTTCATTCATCCTATCTCTGTATTTCTCCATTTCTCTAAATCTGCCAGATATCTCTGATCATACACTTATCACACACACACACACACACACACATATATATATATATATGCATCTATCACTTTAATATCTATATATTTCTATCCATCCATCTATTAATCTACTCACCTGTATACCTCTCTCTTTCTACCTGTCAGCCATATACCTGTATCTTTATATGGACATACAAAATGAAGCAATATTAACATTTTATTTCAAAGACAAGCAATAAAACCTGTCATAATAAATCCAAGTCATAAAACCTTCCTAGTTGGCACCAGTAAGTATTATCTTTGCTGGAGGAGTTGGGAGAAGTTATTCATGTTTCAGAAATGCCTTCACCCATCAAGTACCATGTCTTAAAAATCAGGAGCTGAACACTGCTACTAGGGGACAAACACCACCTCTTACTCTCTTTCCTCCTGGTGGGCCACCCCTGACTGGTCACTTGGATGTGACTATGTGGTAGATGCACTGTTGGGTTTCACTCTGTCCAAAACCTGTAGCACTTCTTAGCATCCAAGTCTTCAACCATGTCTTTACAGGTTTCTGCTTCTTTGAGCTGGACCATACTTTTATCCTAGATACTTAAGGACGTTAGCAGAGTCCTGCTTCCAACACCTATACTCTGTGGTGTTACTTTCCTTGCTCTGCTCAGATCTCTATCCTAAAAGAACAGAAACAGGTGCAACAATAAACAGCAACCCATCTACATTCCTCTGTCAACCTCAGTAACAATTAGAGAGAGGTTCTCCAAAGAATGATGGCCTTTATTTGCAATGGCAAGAGCAGAGAACTGCAGTGGGAATATGAACACTAGTGTTAACTATGGCCCTATTCGAGGAGATGGAGGCAAGTGGATGCTTTTAAAGACACAAGTGGGGACATGTGATGGACATTTGGTCTGCTAATTAAGATACCCATATCCCATATTGGAGCACCAGGATTTGAGTGCAGGATCTGCTTTCAATTTCAACTTCACACTAAAGTACACCCTGGGAAGCAGCAGGCAATGGCTCAAGTACTGGGGTCCCTGCCCTCCTGTGAGAAAGCCAGACACTAATTCCTGGCTCTTCAGTTCAGCTTGGCCTAGCCCCTAACCCTAACCCTAACCCTAACCCTAACCCTAACCCTAACCCTAACCCTAGGTTCACTCCCTAAACCAGTAGATGAAAGATTCTCTCTCTCTTTCTCTCTTGCTCTTCTTTACTTCTCAAATTGAAAAAAGATGTGCATTTAAAACAACAATATTTGGGCATAAAGATTAATAACCATAGTGATGTTTGTCCAAAGTTGAACACACAGCTAATGGGCAAAAATACTTGCAGGAGATTTTTTGGTACAAGATTGAAGTGGCTCTGGGAAAGTCCATGGGCTTTGATAGAATCTTTTGTGATTTGTATTGTGAAACTATCATATATGAGGACATTTTCATCATAACCGCTCCACTTTGTTTATTTACTTATTTATTTATTTTTTTAGAGGCAGAGTGGACAGTGAGAGAGAGACAGAGAGAAAGGTCTTCCTTTTGCCGTTGGTTCACCCTCCAATGGCCGCCGCGGTTGGCGCGCTGCGGCCGGCGAACCGCGCTGATCTGATGGCAGGAGCCAGGCGCTTATCCCGGTCTCCCATGGGGTGCAGGGCCCAAGCACTTGGGCCATCCTCCACTGCACTCCCTGGCCACAGCAGAGAGCTGGCCTGGAAAGAGGGGCATCTGGGACAGGACCAGTGCCCCGACCAGGACTAGAACCTGGTGTGCCGGCGCCGCAAGGCGGAGGATTAGCCTAGTTTAATTAAACTTTTATTTAATGAATATAAATTTCCAAAGTGCAGCTTATGGGTTACAATGGCTTCCCCTCTCCCATTACTTCCCTCCCACCCACAACCCTCCCCTTTCCCGCTCCCTCTCCCCTTCCAATCACATCATGATTCATTTTCAATTCTCTTTATATACAAAAGATCAATTTAGTATATATTAGGTAACGATTTCAACTGTTTGCCCCATATAGTAACACAAAGTGAGAAAAAATACTGTTGGAGTACTAGTTATAGCATTAAATAAGAGTGTACAGTACATTAAAGACAGAGATCTTACATAATATATTTTTTTTAAAAAAATTAATTAATTTTCTATGCCATCTCCAATTTAACACCAGGTTTTTCCTTTTTTCATTTCCAATTATCTTTATATACAGAAGATCGATTCAGTATATAATTAGTAAAGATCTCATCAGTTTGCACCCACACAGAAACACAAAGTGTAAAATACTGTTTCAGTACTAGTTATAGCATCACTGCACATTAGACAGCACATTAAGGACAGATCCCACATGGGATGTAAGTACACAGTGACTTCTGTTGCTGACTTAACAATTTGACACTCCTGTTCATGGCGTCAGTAATCTCCCTAGGCTCTAGTCATGACTTTGTTTATTTTTAAGCAACATCATCTTGATTCTTACAAATTTCTCTGTTAAAGCTCTTTTTTGAAAACGACTTTATGCCAAATAGATGTATTTGAAGGATGCATTTGAAGGAGGTATTTGAAGGTAACAAATAATTCCTCTAAATTGCAATGCGTTTTAGAATGAAAAGTAACAAATGACTACCTTAAAAAGCATACATACTGTTAGACAAAATAAGAAAATTAAATCTTTCTTTATGGTGGCTCCAAAGATATTAGTATGGATCTCATTCACAAATGCATGTTCGTTCTTTCCTACCAGGAACATTCCTCTGAAGGAACTTCAGAAAACTTGTGAAAAAATGGAAGTGATAGGTAAGTTTATTTTTGATACAAGAGAAAATATTAAATCTGTGCATATGAGAGGGTCTTCCAAAAGATCATGGAAATGTATATTCTCCAAAAAAGCTACATGTGGATGTCAAAATTACTTTCTACTGAAATAAATTTACCTTTTAATTTATTCCTCTTTTTAAGTTTTATTTTTTCATTTGAAAATCAGAGATATTGATAGACAACATACAGATAATTGGTGAATGGACTATGATGGATGAGTAGATAGATGAAATAAATGGATACATGATGGTAGATAGACAATAGAGATTTTAGATATTTAAGTAGAGATGATAGATGATAGATACACAGATAATGTGTGATGGGTTATGATTGATGGATAGAGGGATGGAGATAGAGATAGATAGATAGATAGATAGATAGATAGATAGATAGATAGAGGGCTGGAGCTGTGGTATAGCAGGTAAAGCCACCACCTGCCATGCCAGCATCCTATATGGGTACCAGTTTGAGTCCTGGCAGCTCCACTTCTGATTCAGCTCTCTGCTATGGCCTGGGAAAGCAGTAGAAGAAGGCCAAAATCCTTGGGTCCCTGAACCCATGTGGGAGACCTGAAAAAGCTCCTGGCTCCTGTCTTCAGATTGGCTCAATGCTGGCTGTGGTGGCTATCAGGGGAGTGAACTACCAGATAGAAGACCTCTCTCTCTTTCTCCCTCTCTCTCTCTCTCTCTCTCTCTCTCTCTCTTTCTCTCTCTGCCACTCCCTCTCTCTAACTCTGTCTTTCAAATAAATAAAATAAATACATAGATAGCCAGAAAGATATATTGATAAGTATTTCCTATTGGTTTTATTTATCTGAAGAACCATGGCTGACTCAGGATGAATGTGAAAAAAAGATAGAAGAGGTGTCAGTCATGAAGAAAAAGAAGAAACAGAGGAGTAAGAAGCAGAAAAAGTGAGGCACAAAAACTATTTTTGAGAAAGAAGTCAACATTTACCACTGGCATCTTGTAACACAATTGCCCCAAGGTTTCATCCAAATGATCAGCCACTTAAATGGTGTCAAAAATGATAGCCCAGGCTGGCACTGTGGCTTAACAGGCTAATGCTCCACCTTGCAGCACCGGCACACCAGGTTCTAGTCCCGGTTGGGGCACCGGATTCTATCCCGGTTGCCCCTCTTCCAGGCCAGCTCTCTGCTATGGCCTGGGAAGGCAGTGAAGGATGGCCCAAGTCCATGGTCCCTGCACCCGCGTGGGAGACCAGGAGAAGCACCTGGCTCCTGGCTTTGGATCAGCGTGGTGTGCCGGCCGCAGTGGCCATTGGAGGGTGAACCAATGGCAAAATGAAGACCTCTCTCTCTCTCTCTCTCTCTCTCTCTCTCATTATCCACTCTGCATGTTAAAAAAATGATAACCCTTATACAGGAGACCTGTATAAGGAAAATTGGAGCATGTCACCCTCATCATCACCTCCTGATAACACAGAAAGCTTTCATCCTTTGTGGAACTGGGTTTCACTAGGGAAGAGGACTCACCTCTCTCATGAAAGCCAACAACCTATATGCTCTGACATCATCATGATATGTTTGATGGACCCCATATCTTCTGCCTGAACTCATCTTTCCTCATAACTTATGGCTGTTATTGTCTTTGTTATCTCATTATAGGATTTTTTAAAAGATTTATTTATTGAGAGGCAGAGTTACAGAGAGAATAGAGGCAGAGAAGACAGAGAGAGAGTGTGTGTGTGAGAGAGAGGGTGAGAGAGCACACTCCCATCCTCTGGTTCATCCCCAACTGATGCAATGGCCTGGATTGGGCCAGGACAAAGCAAAGATCCAGGAACATCATGTGGGTCTCCCACATTGGTGGCAGGAGCCTAAGAACTTTGGCTATTCTCTAACAGAGCCAGAGACATTAGCAGCAACTTGAACTGACAGTCATATGAGATGCTGGCATTGTTTGCAGCAGGTTCACATGCTATGCCACAATGCCGACCATTGAGCAGAAGTTTTAACTGGAGCTTTAAGACTTTGAGATTTGTCAAAGTTTGTCAAAGAAGTTCCTTAGAATTAAATAGGAAAAAACTAAAACTCTTGTTTACTTGAAGAGAAACGAATTGGGTCTTGTCATCATATATATATCATATATATGTGTGTGTATGTGTGTGTTATCATATATATGATATGTATATATATCATATATATGTGTGTATGTGTGTGTTATAATATATATTTATAATGTTATATGTTATAAATATATATTATGCAATATAATTATATATTATACTATATATATATTTAAGTTATAACTGCATATCTCAGAATATGACTGATTTAGAAAATAGGATCACGACATTTGCAATTAAGACCAAAGTGAAAAGTGGTATTTTTAAAAAAATTTACTTAAAACAAACTTCTCGTATTTCATACATATGAATTTAGGATTAGAATGATTATTCCTACCATAGCCTCCCTCCTGTTCTTACCCCAACCCTTCTTCCTATTCCCTTTTCTGTTCCCATTCTAATTTTTTATAAACATCTATTTTCAATTAATGAAGGAAAAAAGCAAACAAAAACAATGTTCCTCAAGTCGATACAAGAGCTACTCAAAATCATGGCATCTCAAAGTGTCAATTCACTCCTATAGGTTACCTTTTAGATACTCTATTAGTTACCACAGATCAGAGAGAAAATGTTATATGTCTAATTGGGACTGACTTATTTCACTAAGTATAATGGTTTCAAATTGCATCCATTTTGTTGCAAAAGACAGGGTGTCACTATTTTTTTTTTACTGATGTGGTGTCCCATAGTGTATATATACTGTAATTTCTTTATCATGTTTCTGCCTGATGAACATCTGGGTTGATTCCATATCACAGCTGTTGTGAATTGAAATACAATAAACTTAAGTGTACAGATAATTCTTTCATATGCTGACTTCATTTGGTTTGGGTAAATCCCCAGAAGTGGGATGGCTGGGTCATACATTAAGTCTCCATTCAGATTTTTTGATATATATATATATCCATTCTTTCTCCAACAATGGCTATACCAGTTTACATTCCCACCAACAGTGGATTACAGTACCTTTTCCCCCACATCTTTGGTAGCATTTGTTTCATGTTGATTTCTGTATAAGAACCATTCTAACTGGCATGAAGTGAAATCTCATTGTGGTTTTAATTTTAATTTCCCTGATGCTTAGTGATCCTGAGAATTTCCCAAAGGGTCTGTTGGCCATTTCAATTTCCTCACTTGAAACATGTCTGTTCAAGTCCTTTGGCCATTTCTTAAATGAATTGTTTGTTTTGTTGTTGTTGAATTTCTTGTTCCCTTTATTGATTCTTGATATTAACCCTTTACCAGTTCAATAGTTTGCAAATATTTTTTCCCATTTTTTGATTACCTCTTCCCATTGCTGATCATTTCTATTGTGGTGTCAAAGCTTCTCAATTTGATGTAATCCCATTTTTAAGTTTTGGCTTTGATTGCCTGGATGTCTGAGGTCTTTTCCAAGCAGTCTTTTCCTATGCTAGTGTTTTGTGAGGTTTCTCAAAGGTTTTTTGTTTGAAAATTTACGTCTTTTATCTATTTTGAGTGGATTTTTGTATAAGGTATAAGGTAGGGATCTTGTTTTATACTACTGCATGCAGAGATGCAGTTTTCCTAGCACCATTTGTTGAAAACTGTCCTTGACCCAGGGGTTGATTTTAGCTCATTTGTCAGAAATAAGTTGGTTGTAAATGTGTATTGTTTTCTGGAGTTTTTATTTTGTTCCATTGGTCTACACATCAGTTTTTGTGTCAGTACCATGTTGACTGTATTATAAATGCTCTGTAGCATGTCATGAAATCTGGCATTGTGATGCCTCCTGCTTGTTTTGTTGTTTCAGATTGCTTCACTTTTCCAGATCTCTTGTGTTTCTATTTGAATTTTAGCATCATTTTTTCTAGATTTAAGAAGAAAGTTACTATTATTTTGATTGTTTGTAACGATCTATAAAACACTTTCAGTAATATAGACATTTTAAATATGTTTATTCTTCCAACCATGAACACGGAAGATTTTTCCAATTTTTAATATCTTCTTCTATTTCTTTCTTTAATAATTTTTAAATTTAAACACAGACATTTTTAATGTTCTTAGTTAAATTTATTTTAGTGTATTATATTTTTGTAGCTTTGTGAATGGGATGATCTTAGAAATACTTTTTCAGCTATAGCATTATCTGTGTATACAAAGGCTATTGACTTTTGTGTGTGTGTTTTTTTTAAACTTTTATTTAATGAATATAAATTTCCAAAGTACAGCTTATGGGTTACAATGGCTTCCCCCTCCCAAAACTTCCCTCCCACCCACAACCCTCCCCTTTCCCGCTCCCTCTCCCCTTCCTATCACATCATGATTCATTTTCAATTCTCTTTATATACAAAAGATCAATTTAGTATATATTAGGTAAAGATTTCAACAGTTTGCCCCCATATAGCAACACAAAGTGAAAAAAAAATACTATTGGAGTACTAGTTGTAGCATTAAATAAGAGTGTACAGCACATTAAAGACAGAGATCCTACATAATATTTTTTTAAAATTAATTAATTTGCTATGCCATTTCCAATTTAACACCAAGTTTTTTTTTTTCATTTCCAATTCTCTTTATATACAGAAGATCAATTCAGTATATAATTAGTAAAGATCTCATCAGTTTGTACCCACGCAGAAACACAAAGTGTAGAAATACTGTTTCAGTACTAGTTATAGCATCACTGCACATTAGACAACGCATTAAGGACAGATCCCACATGGGATGTATGTACACAGTGACTCCTGTTGCTGACTTAACAATTTGACACTCCTGTTCATGGCGTCAGTAATCTCCCTAGGCTCTAGTCATGAGATGCCAGGGCTATGGAAGCCTTTAGAGTTCGCTGACATTGATCTTATTCCGATAGGGTCATAGTCAAAGTGGAAGTTCTCTCCTCGCTTCAGAGAAAGGTACCTCCTTCCTTGATGGCCCCGTTCTTTCCACTGGGATTTCACTCACAGAGATCTTTCATTTAGGTCTTATTCTTTTTTTTCTTTTCCAAGGTATCTTGCTTTCCATGCCTACAATACTCTCATGGGCTCTAGAGCCAGATCCAAATGACTTAAGGGCTGATTCTGAGGCCAGAGTGCTATTTAGGACATCTGCCATTCTATAAGTCTGCTGTGTATCCCACTTCCTATGTTGGATCCTTCTCTCCCTTTTTGATTCTATCAGTTAGTATTAGCAGACACTTGTCTTGTTTGTGTGATCCCTTTGACTCTTAGACCTATCAGAGCCAACGAATGTGATCTGAAAATGATCACTTGGACTAGTGAGATGGCATTGGTACATGCCACCTTGATGGGATTGTATTGGAATCCCCTGGCACATTTCTAACTCCATCATTTGGGGCAAGTCTGATTGTGCATGTCCCAAATTGTACATATCCACCCTCTCTTTTTCCACTCTTAAATTTAACAGGGATCACTTTTCAGTTACAACTTAAACACCTAAGAATAATTGTGTGTTAATTACAGAGTTCAACAACAACAACAACAACAACAAATACTAAAAAGGATAAAGTATTATATTGTACATCTAGAGTCAGGACAAGAGCTGAACAGGTCATTGTTTCTTATAGTGTCCATTACACTTCAACAGGTTTCCCCTTTGGTGCTCAGTTGTCGCCGATCAGGGAAAACAAATGAGATTTGTCTCTTTGGGACTGGCTTAATTCACTCAGCATGATGTGTTCCAGATTGCTCCATCTTGTTGCAAATGACTGGGTTTCATTGTTTCTTACTGCTGTATAGTATTCTATAGAGTACATGTCCCATAATTTCTTTATCCAGTCTACTGTTGATGGGCATTTGGGTTGATTCCAGGTCTTAGCTATTGTGACTTGAGCTGCAATAAACGTTAATGTGCAGATGGCTTTTTGTTTGCAAATTTAATTTCTTTTGGTAAATTCCAAGGAGTGGGATGGCTGGGTTGTATGGTAGGGTTATGTGCAGGTTTCTGAGGAATCTCCAGACTGACTTCCATAGTGACTGAACCAGTTTGCATTCCCAACTACAGTGTGTTAATGTCCCTTTTTACCCACATCCTCTCCAGCATCTGTTGTTGGTAAATTTCTGAATGTGAGCCATTCTCACTGGGGTGAGGTGAAACCTCATTGTGGTTTTGATTTGCATTTCCCTGATGATAGTGATCTTGAACATTTTTTCATGTGTCTGTTGGCCATTTGGATTTCCTCTTTCGAAAAATGTCTATTGAGGTCCTTGGCCCATCTATTAAGTGGGTTGTTTGTTCTGTTGTTGTGGATTTTCTTGATTTCTTTGTAGATTCTGGTTATCAATCCTTTATCTGTAGTATAGTTTGCAAATATTTTTCCCATTTTGTTGGTTACCTCTTCACTTTCCTGACTGTTTATTTTGAAGTACAGAAACTTCTCAGTTTGATGCAATCCCAAATGTTAATTTTGGTTTTGACTGCCTGTGCTCCTGAGGTCTTTTCCATAAAGTGTTTGCCTGTACCTATATCTTGCAGGGTTTCTCCAATGCTCTCCAATAATTTGATGGTTTTGGGTCGTAGATTTAAGTCTTTCATCCACGTTGAGTGAATTTTTGTGCATGGTGAAAGGTATGGGTCTTGCTTCAAGGTTCTGCACATGGAAATCCAATTTTCCCAGCATCATTTATTGAATAGGCTGTCCTTATTCCAGGGATTAGTTTTGAATCTTTGATCAAATATGAGTTGGCTGTAGATGTTTGGACTGATTTCTGGTGTTTCTATTCTGTTCCATTGGTCTATCCACCTGTTTCTGTACCAGTACCATGCTGTTTGGATAACAACTGCCCTGTAGTATGTCCTGAAATCTGGTATTGTGATGCCTCCAGCTTTGGATTTGTTGTACAAGATTGCTTTGGCTATTCGAGGTCTTCTGTGTCTCCATATGAATATCAGCATCATTTTTTCCAGATCTGAGAAGAATGTCTATGGTATTTTGATTGGTATTGCATTGAATGTATAAATTGCTTTTGGGAGAATAGACATTTTGATTATGTTGATTCTTCCAATCCATGAAAATGGAAGATTTTACCATTTTTTGGTATCCTCTTCTATTTCATTCTTTAAAGGTTGTAGTTTTCATCGTAGAGATCTTTAACATCCTTGGTTAAGTTTATTCCAAGGTATTTGATTGTTTTTGTAGCTATTGTGAATGGGATTCATCTTAGAAGTTCTTCCTCAGCCGTGGCATTGCCTGTGTATACAAAGGCTTTTGATTTTTTGTGCATTGATTTTGTACCCTGCTACTTTGCCAAACTCTTCGCTGAGTTCCAAAAGTGTCTTAGTAGAGTTCTTTGGGGGCCTAAATAATCATATCATCTGCAAAGAGGGATAGTTTGAGTTCTTCCTTCCCAATTTGTATCCCTTTAATTCCATTTTCTTGCCTAATAGCTCTGGCTAAGACTTCCAGAACTATATTGAATAGCAGTGGTGAGAGTGGGCATCCCTATCTGGTACCAGGTCTCAGCGGAAATGCTTCCAACTTTTCCCCATTCAATAGGATGTTGGCCATGGGTTTTTCATATATAGCTTTGATTGTATTGAGGAATGTTCCTTCCATACCCAGTTTGCTTAGAGTTTTCATCATGAAAGGGTGTTGTATTTTATCAAATGCTTTCTCTGCATCTATTGAGAGAATCATATGGTTTTTCTTCTGCAGTCTGTTAATGTAGTGTATTACATTGATAGTTTTGCGAACGTTGAACCATTCCTGCATACCAGGGATAAATCCCACTTGGTCTGGGTGTATGATCTTTCTGATGTGTGTTCCATTCTATTGGCCAGAATCTTATTGAGTATTTTTGCATCTATGTTCATCAGGGAGATTCGTCTGTAATCCTCTTTCAGTACTGCATCTTTTTCTGGCTTAGGAATGAAGGTGATGGTGGCTTTATAGAAAGAATTTGGGAGGATTCCCTCTTTTTCAATTGTTTTGAATAGTTTGAGAAGAATTGGAGTTAGTTCTTCTCTAAATGTCTGGCAGAACTCAGCAGTGAATCCATTTGGTCCTGGGCTTTCCTTTGTTGGGAGGGCCTTTATTACTTTTTCAATTTCTGTGTCAGTTATGGGTATGTTTAGGTTTTCTATGTCTTCCTGGCTCAATTTAGGTAGGTTGTATGTGTCCAAGAATCTGTCCTTTTCTGATAGATTCCCCTGTTTGCTGGCATGCAAGTCCTTGTAGTAATTTCTGAGGATTCTTTTTATTTCTGTGGTGTCTGTTGTTACATTTCCCTTTTCATCTCTGATCCTATTGATTTGGATCTTCTCTCTTCTTTTTTTAGTTAGTTGGGCCAATGGGGTGTCAATTTTGTTTATTTTTTCAAAAGCCAGCTCCTGGTTTGGCTGATTTTTTGTAATGTTTTTTTGGATTCAATCCTGTTGATTTCTTCTTTGATTTTAATTATTTCCCTTCTTCTACTGGGTTTGGGTTTGGTTTCCTGCAGATTTTCTAGATCCTTGAGATGACTTGAAAGCTCATGTATTTGGTGTCTTTCCAATTTCTTGATGTAGGCACCTATTGATATAAACGTTCCTCTTAACACTGCTTTTGTTGTATCCCATAGGTTTTGGTATGTTGTGCTGTTATCCTCATTTACTTCCAGAAAATTTTTGATTTCTCTTTTAATTTCTTCTATGACCCATTGTTCATTCAGGAGCATGTTGTTCAATCTCCATGTGTTTGCACGTGCTCTAGGGATTCCCAATTTGCTAATTTCCAATTTCATTCCTTTGTGGTCTGAGAAGCTGCATGGATGACTCTAATTCTTGTGAATTTGCTGAGAGTTACTTTATGGCCTAGTATCTGGTCAATCCTAGAGAAGGTTCCATGTACTGCTGAGAAGAATGTAAAGTCCTTAGATGTAGGATGAAATGTTCTGTAGATATCTGTTAGATCCATTTGGGCTATAGTTTCATTTAAATCTACTGTCTCCTTGTTGGTCTTCTGTCCTGTTGATCTATCTATCTCTGAGACTGGAGTATTGAAGTCCCCAGTACTATTGTATTGGGGTCTAAGTCTCCCTTTAAGTCCCGTAACAAGTCTTTTAAATAAGCTAGTGCCCTGTAATTAGGTGCATATATATTGATAATCATTATATCTTCCTGTTGAATGGATCCCTTAATCATTAAATAGTGCCCCTCTTTGTCTCTCTTAACAGTTTTTGTGGTAAAGTTTTTGTTGTCCAATATTAAGATGGCTATGCCTGCTCTTTTTTCATTTCTGTTGGCATGGTATATCTTTTTCCAGCCATTCACTTTCAGTCTGTATGCATCATTGTTGGGAAGATGAGTTTCTTGTAAGCAGCAAAAAGATGGGTTTTGTTCCTTAACCCAATCAGCCAATCAGTGTCTTTTAACATTCAGGGCATTAATGTTCAATGTGACTATTGAGAAGGAGTAACTTTGCCCTGTCATTTGCCAAAGGTTTTTTCTAATATATGGTTTGAGATTCCTGTGATCTTTTGCTGTGAGGTTTCCTTCCTTTGTCTTCTTTCATATTGGTGACCGTGTTTCTGTGTTTCTTTATGTAACAGAATTTTAAGCATCTTTTGCAGGGCTGGAAATGTGGCAACAAATTCTTTCAATTTCTGTTTCCTGTGAAAGGTCTTTATTTCACCTTCATTCACAAATGAGAGCTTTGCAGGAAGTAATATTCTGGGCTGGCAGTTTTTCTCTCTTAGTACCTGGGCTATATCTCGCCATTCTCTCCTAGCTTGTAGGGTTTCTGACAAGAAGTCAGCTGTGAATCTAATTGGAGATCCTCTGAGAGTAATCTGGCGTTTCTCTCTTGCACATTTTAGGATCTTTTCTTTGTGTTTCACTGTGGTGAGTTTGATTACAACGCGTCGTGGTGAGGATCTCTTTTGGTCATGTTTATTAGGGGTTCTATGAGCTTCCTGTACTAGGATGCCTCTGTGCTTCTCCAAACCTGGGAAATTTTCTGCTATTATCTCACTAAAAAGTCCTTATAATCCTTTCTCCCTCTCTATGCCTTCAGGAACTCCTAGGACCTGAATGTTGGGTTTTTAATAGTATCCTGTAGATTCCTGACAGTATTTTTTAGATTTCTGATTTCTTCTTCTTTTCTTTGATTTGACTGTTTCCTTTCCTGTTCTCTGTCTTCTAATTCCAATATTCTCTCTTCTGCTTCACCCATTCTGTTATTAAGGCTCTCTAATGTGTTTGTCATTTGATCTATTGCGTTCTTCATTTCATTGTGGTTTTTTGTCACTATCACAGTTTCATGTTCTACTAGTTGTTTCATTTCATTTTGATTTCTCCTTAATATTTCATTATCACGAGAGAGATTTTCTATCTTGTCCATTAAGGATTTCTGTAGTTCAAGAATTTGTTTTTGAGAACTTCTTAATGTTCTTATCAATTTTTTGAGATCTGCTTCTTGCATTTCTTTGATCTCTTCATCTTCATAATCTTGGATTGGGGTGTCTTGTTCATTTGGGGGCATCATAGTGTCTTCCTTGCTCTTGTTACCTCAGTTTCTACGTTTGTTGTTTGGCATGTTGGAGATAATTTAGGTTTTGTTTGTTGTTTTGGTGGTGGTTTTTTCTCATTATACTATGCTTCTAAGTGGGCTGTCTGCTTTGATGGATCTTTAGAGGCTGTGATGGGTGTGGCCAGAGAGCTCCACTTGATTCTTCAGGTTTAAGGCTGGGCTAAAAGCGACTCACCCAGATTGTTCTCCCCCTTGCTCCTTGAAGGATCACTCTCTCTCTCTCTCTCTCTTTTTTTTTACTCAGTTGGGAAGTAATTTGGAACAGGTGAGTGGAATTGAGGGTAGTTGAAATATTCGTTTGATCTACCCCTGGGACCACACGAAGAGATTATGCAGCCCTCAATGTGTTCTCAAGTTTCACCAAAGTTCCAAAGTTACTGAGTTTGTGAACTCGTTGGTGGTGCTTTACATATGTAAAATGGCGCCTGCTCTTTGTTTTGCTTGGTGAGTGAAGAGAGATGCCTCTGCTTTTCACCCCCAATATCTCGGGTTTCTGATGTCTTTGTCTTACCTTCCATTTATTCCTGTGCTGGCGAGATTCTGCAGCTCTGCTCCCGCGGTTGGGTTTCCATGCGGTGTTCTCCCTGTAGGTTCTCTGTGTCACATCCACTAGATCCGGAAGCGTTTCCTCTGTAGTTTTTTTCTTGAGTCTTTTCCTGAGGCTACAGTAATTCCACTTTTATGAAAATTTATTTTCCCAAACTATGGCGCACGTCCTCACTATCCGCCATCTTGGTTCTGCCTGAGTTTCTTGATCCCTTTGTAGATTCTTGTTATTAACCCTTTATCCGTGGCATAGTTTGCAAATATTTTTTCCCATTCTGTCAGTTGCCTATTCACTTTCCTTACTGTGTCATTTGTAGTACAGAAACTTCTCAATTTGATGCAATCCCAAATGTTAATTTTGGCTGACTGCCTGTGCTTCTGGGTTCTTTTCCAAGAAGTCTTTGCTGGTGCCAATATCTTGCTGGGTTTCTCCAATGTTCTCTAATAACTTGATGGTGTCTGGTCATAGATTTAAGTCTTTAATCCATATTGAGTGGATTTTTTTGTAAGGTGTAAGTTGTAAGTTAAGGGAATTGCTTCACGTTTCTGCACGTGGAAATCCAATTTTCCCAGCACCATTTCTGGATGGACTGTCCTTACTCCAGGGATTGGTTTTAGATCCTTGATCAAATGTAAATTGGCTGTAGACGTTTGGATTTATTTCTGATGTGTCTATTCTTTTCCATTAATCTATCCACTTGTTTCTGTACCAGTACCATGCTGTTTTGATAACAACTGCCCTGTAGTATGTCCTGAAGTCTGGTATTGTGATGGTTCTGGCTTTGTTTCTGTTGTACAAGTTTGGTATAGCTATTTGAGGTCTCCGTGTCTCCATATGAATTTCAGCATCATTTTTTCCAGATCTTTTGGGAGTATGGACATTTTGATTATATTGATTCTTCCAATCCATGAGCATGGAAGATTTTTCCATTTTTTGGTATCCTCTTCTATTTCTTTTTTTTAAGATTTTGTAATTCTCATCATAGAGATTTTCAACATCCTTGGTTAAGTTTAATCCTAGGTATTGGATTGTTTTTGTGGCTATTGTGAATGGGATTGAACTTAGCAGTTATTTCTCAGCCATGGCATTGCCTGTGTATACGAAGACTGTTGAGTTTTGTCATTGACTTTATATCCTGCTACTTTGCCAAACTCTTCTATGTGTTCCAATAGTCTCTTAGTGGAGTTCTTTGGATCCCCTAAATAATCATATCATCTGCAAAGAGGGATAGTTTGTGTTCTTCCTTCCCAATTTGTATCCTTTTAATTTCTTTTTCTTGCCTGATAGCTCTGGCTAAAACTTCCAGAACTATGTTGTGAGAGTTTGTATCCCTGCCTGGTACCATATCTCAGTGGAAATTATTCCAACTTTTTCCTATTCAGTAGGATGTTGGCCGTGGGTTTTGCATAAATTGCCTTAATCATATTGAGGAATGTTTTTCTATACTCAGTTTGCGTAGAGTTTTCATCATGAAAGGGTGTTCTATTTTATCAAATGCTTTCTCTGTGTCTATTGAGAGAATCATATGGTTTTTCTTCTGCAGTCTGTTAATGTGGTGTATCACATTGATTGTTTTGCGAGCGTTGAACCATCCCTGCATACCAGGGATAAATCGCACTTGGTCTGGGTGGATGATCTTTCTGATGTTTTGTTGCATTCTATTGGCCAGAATTTTATTGAGTATTTTTGCATCTATGTTCATCAGGGACATTGGTCTGTAATTTTCTTTCAATGCTGCATCTTTTTCCGGCTTAGGAATGAAGGTGATGCTGGCTACATAGAAAGAATTTGGGAGGATTCCCTCTTTTTTGATTGTTCTGAATAGTTTGAGAAGAATTGGAGTTAGTTCTTCTTTAATTGTCTGGTAGAACTCAGCAGTGAATCCATCTGGCCGTGGGCTTTTCTTTGTTGGGAGGGCCTTTATTACTTTTTCAATTTCTGTGTCAGTTATGGGTCTGTTTAGGTTTTCTATGTCTTCATGGTCCAATATAAGTAGGTTGAATGTATCCAGGAATCTATCCATTTCTGACAGATTTCCCTGTTTGCTGGCATAGAACTCTTTGTAGTAATTTCTGAGGATTCTTTTTATTTCTGTGGTGTCTGTTGTTACGTTAAGAACCCTCTTGTGGTTATCAATATTGGGGACTTATTAATAAGCATATGGTGATAATGTATGGCACCCAAAATTCCGGTAACATATATGGCACTCCAGATGGCACTTCTGGGTAATTTTAAGAGGCCACATTTTCGTACAAATTTTAAAGTGTTGTTTCCAATATCACTTGTAGAACAAAATTAAATTAAGAAAAGAAACAGAAAAAAGTTGTGAGTCATGGTCATTTACTCTATATGAAAGAAATTGACATCTTTTCATTTGACTATTATTTATATCCCTTCTATATATCCCAGCAGAACTCAGGTGTTTTCAGTGTTCACTGAATTCTTCATTTGGAGGTGTCTTTGGCAATAACAGAAATAAAAAAAAGTTATCTGGAGATCTAAGTTGAGTGACTGGAGAAAAACATGCTGATATTGACAACAGGAAGATACTAGATGAATAGGAGATGGACTGTATTCTGATGGGTCGTTGGAGATATTTTTCAATGGAAAGGCTATATAAAGAAGAGAGACTTTGTATAGCTGTGAAGACTGAACAATCACAAAGCAGCTAGCATGATGCCACAGTGCCTCCAATGGCTAATGAGATATCATCTTCTCAGACTGAGGTGAGGGAATCTGCACTACTGGTGATTTGGACAGAGGGAGAGCTGCATGGACAGCAATGACTTTGAGTCCAGCCTGAAGGATCTGGTATGGGGCAGAATTTCACCTATCCCTGTGAAAGAAAGGCATGTTGATTTCTTCCTCTACCCCCAGCAAGGAACCAGTGACCAGTGGGGAGGAAATGAAGCATGTGAATGCTGCTGTAGTCCACACACTCCTGGTGGATTTTGTCTAATGAAGAAATCAGTGTTCCTCAATGACTTTGAGTCCAGGCTGGGAAATGCAGGCTGGGGGTGGGGCAGGATGCCCATTTGGTTCCATGAAGGGAGGGCATATTGTTCCCCTCCCCTCATATGCCAGTCTCTGTTGGGCGGGTGGCTGGCTCAGGAAGTGAAATGGCTCTTGTTATATGATGAGGGGATCAAGGAGAGGTGAGTGGATCCCTTGTGCCCTGTGGCTCTAGGAGCCTTGTACTCTGTGACTGTGGGAATCCTGTGACTGTACAATAGACAGTCTGGCAGAAGGGCATCAAATGTTTTTAGGTCTTTGCACAATACTGGGTCTGACTCCAGAAGCTCAGAGCTACTTGAATTGTTGTGGAGGAAAATTATGGGCATTTGTGTGTTCACACTATGGAGCACATTGATTTCTCTTTTTTTTTTTTGTATTTTTCACCCATTGGTGGGGTGCAAGGTTACCTAGGCTCACCCTGGGCAGTTGGTGAGAGGGTTTGGGGCTGTGAACACAGCAGTGTCATGGTCATATGCGCCTCCCCAGTGATAATAGAAGAGAGCTTCCTTGCCCACCTTGGGTGCCTCTCCAGGCCCATGCCCCACAGCTGAGCTCTGGTCAGGGCTCTTTGCCCTCCCCAGCACACACCTGTGGATACCTGCTGAAGGAGCAGGCATTCCCCTAAGCTGTAGAATCACCTTTCGATAAATAAAGCCTTCAGTGGAGATACCAACAACTGTTTACCCAGGTGAAAACAAGCAAAGAAATATAGGAAGCAAGAGCAAGTATGATAGCCAAAAAAGAACACAACAATACTACCACATTAGCCAGTGAAGATGATGAAACTGATGAAATAACTGAAAAGGAATCCAAAAGAATGATCATCAGATCACTCAAAACCCAGAGAAGCAAATACATGAGTTATAAAATTCTGCACATGACATGGATGAGAATTTCTCCAGCAGACAGAATTAAGGAAAATGCAAACTGAAATGGAGAAATCAATGTGTCAAAGAGAAAATAAATACAATAGAAAGCCTTAACAACAGACTTGATAAACCAGAAGAAAGAATATCTGAAACAGAGGACAAATCATTAAAAGCATCTCAGGGGCTGGCATTCTGGCATAGTGGCTAAAGCCATCGCCTGCAATGCCAGCATCCAATATGGGTGCCGGTTAGAGACCCAGCTGCTCAACTTCCAATCCAACTCTCTGCTATGGCCTGGGAAAGCAGTAAAAGATGGTCCAAGTCCTTGGGCCTCTGCATCTGCATGGGAGACCCAGAAGAAACTCCTGGCTCCTGCTTTCAGACTGATGCAGCTCTGGCCATTGTGGCCAATTGGGGAGTGAACCAGCAGATGGAAGACCTTTCTTTCTCTGTCTCTTTCTGTTTCAGTGTAACTCTTTCAAATAATAAATAAATCAATAAATTCTTAAAAAAGAAGTAACTACGTCATTAAAATCCAAGATGGCGGAATAGGAAGGGAGCACATTGATATTCTTCAGCAAGACACAGGTTAATAAAAGTGGAGATACTGCAGGGTCAAGGAAGAGTAGGGGAAGAAACAGCAGAGGAAACTCTTCTGGAACTAGTGATTCACAGTGGACCTGCGTGGAGAGCGTGGGAGCCCAAGTTCGGGACACCAGCGGCAGACTCAACGCACCAGCGCTGGAACGCGAGGTGAGCCGAACCTCCATAGCCCGAGACACCAGCGGGCAAGCGGAAAGAGGAGGCTAGAGGGAACGAGGCTTGAAACTCCGTGAGGAAAAGTTCAACAGGCTAATTAGAAGAGAGAGAGGGAAAAAAAAAAAAGTGACCGAAACGGACACGAGTTTCTCTCTCTCCGCTCACCCCTCAAGGGCGAGCAAGACAAAGAGCAGGTGCCATTTTAGACATACGTCATAAGCAGGGCGACCTCAGGTCTGCACCAGCCCTGAGCCTAGCAGAAAAACCTGACTCTGGGGGCAGGGGTGAAATAACTGGAGATTAGCATCTAACTTGGCAACCCAGTGGGAGACTGCAGGAGAATTGGAGCCCACACTGAGGGCAGCGGAGATTCCCTGTGTGGTCCTTGGGAAAGAGCTTCCAATCTCTGGCTCCTGTGGGTATATCATTTGCCTGCTAACTACCTCCAATTACATTCAGCTGTGCAGAATTACTTCCCTTTTGAATCAACAAAAGAAAGAGACATTTACCACACCTAACCTGGGAGTGTCATCTTGACACACCCTCAACCCTGAGGAACCAAACACAGCTCTCAGTCCACACCCATCTCAAGCCTCTAAGGCTCCACTGAAAGCAGACAGTCCACTAAATCTAGAGTCATAGTGTAACAAGAAAAAAAAAAAACACCACAGTGAAGAAACCAAATATCTCCAACATGCCAAACAACAAACGCAAAAACCAAGCTAACAAGAACAAGGAAGACACGATGACGCCCCCAAATGAAAAAGACACCCCAATTCAAGATTATGAAGATGATGAGATAGAAGAAATGCAAGAAGCGGATCTCAAACAATTGATAAGAACATTAAGAAGTTCTCAGAAACAAATTCTTGAACTACAGAAATCCTTAAAGGACAAGATAGAAAATCTCTCTCGTGAAAGTGAAATATTAAGGAGGAATCAAAATGAAATGAAACAACTAGTGGAACAAGAAATGGTGATTGTGACGAGAAATCATAATGAAATGAAGAATTCAATAGATCAAATGACAAACACATTAGAGAGCCTTAAAAACAGAATGGGCGAAGCAGAAGAGAGAATATCAGACTTAGAAGACAGAGAACAGGAAAGGAAACAGGCAAACCAAAGAAAAGAAGAAGAAATTAGAAATCTAAAAAATATGGTCGGGAATCTACAGGATACTATTAAAAAATCTAACATTCGGGTTCTAGGAGTTCCTGAAGGCATGGAGATGGAGAAAGGATTAGAAGGCATTTTCAGTGATATACTAGCAGAAAATTTCCCAGGTTTGGAGGACAGAGGCATCTTAGTACAGGAAGCTTATAGAACCCCTAATAAACATGACCAAAAGAGATCCTCACCACGACACGTTGTAATCAAACTCACCACAGTGAAACATAAAGAAAAGATTCTAAAAGGTGCAAGAGAGAATCGTCAGATTACTCTCAGAGGATCTCCAATTAGACTCACAGCAGACTTCTCATCAGAAACCCTACAAGCTAGAAGGGAATGGCGAGACATAGCCCAGGTACTAAGAGAAAAAAACTGCCAGCCCAGAATATTATATCCTGCAAAGCTCTCATTTGTGAATGAAGGTGAAATTAAGACTTTTCATAGCAAACAGAAACTGAAAGAATTTGTTGCCACTCATCCTGCCCTGCCAAAGATGCTTAAAGATGTGTTACACACAGAAACACAGAAATATGGTCACCAATATGAAAGAAGGTAAAGGAAGGAAACCTCACAGCAAAAGATCACAGGAAGCTCAATTTCTCTTTGACATAGAATTAAACTCTGATGCACTGTTAGAGCAATGTGTTAAAGTAATCTATTATGTTCTCTTGATGTCTGTTAAATTCTAATTGTTCAAAAACAGCTGAATTTTTATTAAGAGCTATGGGTTATTTAACTATGTGCTTATTTTCAAAGACTTGAATAATCACCTTTTAACAATGATCAAATTTGGTCTATGTTATGTCATGATTTTAAAGAATCTTAGTTCAACCAGATATTTTGGATTTTGATATTGGTCTATTATGCTATGTTATATGTGTGTACATATTGTATGTCCACATGGGGAAATTTTATTAAGAGTTTTATTTTAAATGGCTTTTAGATAAGATTGTCCATAAATTTAAGCTGCTAAAATCAATCAAAGATACATTTTAATTTGTGTGACCTGAATCTGTGTATCATATGTTTTAAACTTGTTGGTAGAAAGAAACTAAAAACATTTTATATGGTTGTGCTTAAGTTTACTGGTTAAACAAACTACACCATCTTAGATATTTAAGAGGTGTTTTCAAATACATGATTCTTAAAATTTATAGAAGGCATTGGACCTTCTGGTAAATGTTTTCTTAAGTTGTTATCTAATGGTTGAAACGGTTTGCTAAGTATTCATGTAATATTGCTATTGTCAGCAAGTGATCTAGGACTTGCTCCCTCATTTCTCTATTCTAAGCCCAACTTGTTCTTTCATTTCTCTATTCTCTTCAAGGTAGGGAACTAATTCTATTATGAAGGAATCTGTAGGACGCACAATTTAATCTTTAGACCTTATAAGAGATGGCTAACATTTTTCTGTAATAGCATAGCCAAAATAAGAACTTAAATAATAATCTCATAGCTAGATTCACTTCGCCATCAGCGAAGTATACAGTAAGTAAAAAAAAAAAAAAAAAAAAAAAAAAAAAAAAAAAAAAAAAACCTCCCTTTCAGACCAAAGGGAAAGAAAGTTTTAAAGTGAGAATATAATTTTCCTCATGGGCATTGTCTACCTTAGAAAAACTACTACAGAACATGCCTGTGACTATAGACTTGTAGTTCAGGCCACCGAAGATTAGAGATGGGAAACGGGCACTTCCTTGACTTGCATCCTCTGGTCTGCTTTAACACAAACCAGGAGGAAAAGAAAGCTCAGCATCAGAAGCAATGGGTGGCAGGCCTATTAATGGCTGATCTATTCGGTGATCTGCCCTCAAGGAGACCCAACAGGCCAGACCACTGCAGTGGCTTTCAATGTGGTGAGTCTGGGCTTCAGCAGAAGTCAGCTTGTGGGGAGCCCTGGCGGCTCTGCCAGGAGTTGGATCACTGGAGGTGGACCTGCCCTGGAGTCGAGGGATGCCCAGGTCAGAGCCACAGATCTTGTTGGCTCTGGGCTGAAGGGCCCTTCACTCAGCCCGGCTTCCGGGGTGACCACTGCAGCTGAGCAGACGGCCAAGTAGGGTCAGCAACATTGCAGGCAGAACTGTGGATTTCTTGTTAGAGATGCCCCCTGCCTTGACCTGGCCAGCTCTCCTCCCAGGCCAGCCGGGTGATGGGAGTCGGCAGAGTGCCTTCCCCTGGGAGGTTCGCACCTCCCTTGGGATGTGCCCCATGTGGGGAGATGGATATGTCTGGGCCTCTTAACTTGCAGGGCCTAAAGCCCACCAGATTATTGTCAGGCCCCTTCTATCAGGTTCTATTTGCCTCTCAGTCGGAAAACTTAATTGTAGCTTAGACAGCACCTTTCTTAGCTCCTCTAATAATGACTCTGTCCTTTGTTCTAGACCCTGTCTAGTGCACTTGGGCCTCATTCCTTTGTAATCATAACCTCTACTCTACCACCAATGGCTCTACTCCCAACCTGTGTGTACTGATGGTCCTCTTCCCCACTTAATGCTGTATAATTGTTCAGACCTGGTAAATGCCACTCTTAGGATCATTGGTTACTATCCTCACCCTGTCTTTTATGACCTTGTCTAAATATGATCAGAGTCGGGGAACTTGGAAGGCTTCCATAGCCTTGGCAACTCATGACGACAGCCTAGGGTGGTTACTGGTGCCATAAACTAGAGTGTCAATTTGTTGGGTCAACAACAGGAGCCACTGTGCACTTGTTCCTGATGTGGGATCTCTGTCCTTAATGTACTGTACATTGTGATTTAATGCTATAACTAGTACTCAAACAGTATGTTTCACTTTGTGTTTCTATGTGGGTGCAAACTGTTGAAATCTTTATACTAAATTGATCTTCTGTATATAAAGAGAATTGAAAATGAATCTTAATGTGAATGGAAGGGGAGAGGGAGCGGGAGAGGGGAGGGTTGCGGGTGGGAGGGAAATTATGGGAAGGGGAAGCCAGTGTAATCCATAAGCTGTATACTGGAAATTTATATTCATTAAATAAAAGTTAAAAAAAAATAAAAAAAAATATGATCTTAAAAAAAAAAGAAGTAACTAACTTAGACAGAAAAAGAATTGTTAGAAAAAATTGAAAACAGTGTTCAAGATACATGAGATACCATCAAAAGACCAGATAGATATGTGTCTTACACAATTCTGATGATATGGAAAAAATGAATGGTTTAGATTGGTGTCTTTTTCAGTGAAATAATAGCAGAAGATTCTCCTGATTAGGAGAAAGATATGGACATCCAAGTGCAGGATGTGTGTGGAACCTGAATAGATATGATTAGAAAAGGTCTCCATTATTGCACATTTCAATCTCTCAAAAAATAAAGCATAAGGAAAAGATTGTAAAATGTGCACAAGAGCAATACCAGATTACTTTTAAGGAACCCTAAATAATTTCACAGAAGATTTCTCATCAAAATTCCTATCCGCTAGGAGAGACATAGTCTAAGTACTCAAGGAAAAAGAGTTGACCCGGAATACTGTTCTCTGTGAAATCTATCTACAGAGGTGGAATGAAGACCTTCCAAAACAAACAGAAATTGAAAGTAGTTGTCAGCATTTGTTCAGCCTCAAAAATGATACTATTTGTTGTTGTTATTGTTCTTTTAGATTTATTTTTATTTATTTGAAAGGCAGACTTAGAGAGAGAGAAAGAGAGAGACAGAGACAGAGACACACAAAGAAGAAGATCTTCCATTTGCTGGTTCACTCCCCATATGGCCACAAAGGCAAGGGCTGAGGCTGGCCAAAAACAGGAGCCATGACCTTCCTTCCAGTCTCCCATGGGGCTGCAAGGGCCCAGGCACTTGGACCATCCTCCACTATTTTCCCAAGCACAGTAACAGAGAGCTAGATCACAGCTGGGGCAGCCAGGACTCTAACTGGTGCCCACACTGGATGCCAGCATTGAAGTTGGTGGCTGAAGCTGCTGCACCTCAGCACTGCCCCACAAATGATACTTCAAGATCTGTGCTATCCACAGAAAAAGGGGAAAATAATTAGCATCACAGAAGACTGTAAATGCAGAAACCTTTCTAGTACAAGTGTAAAAGATATCAAAGAGAAATAATAGGAATATTTATGGAAAAATGGCAGGACCAAGTCACTACTTATGAATAATAACCTTAAGTGTAAATTCTCCAATGTAATGATACATTCTGGCTGACTGAATTGAGAAGCAAGCTCATCTGTATACCGCCTACAAGAAACACATCTCACCAACAAAGATACATGCAGATTCATTTTCATGTAAATGAGCAGGAGTACTTATCTTCATATCAAGTAAAATAGACTTGAAGAAAAAAACTGACTTAAAAAAGACATAGTAGGGCATTATGTAATGATGAAGGGGTCAATTAAACACGATGATATGACTATAGTTAATGTATGTACAACCAATTCTATAGCACCAGCTATTCAAGTCAAGTGTTAATGGTTCTAAAGGGTGACATGTGTTATGTTAACATATTAATGAGGGATTTTAATATCTCACATTCATCAGTGGAGGGGTCCACTAGACAAAGATCTATACAGAAACAACAGAGCTAATCTATACTATTGACCAAATGGACCCTGTTGCTATTTACAGGACATTTCATCTCACAGCTAGAGTGCATTCTCCATCAGTGCTTGGACCATGTGGCAGCTCATAAAACAAATCTAGAAATATTAAAAAAAAACTTGGAATCATATCATGTCTCTTTTTGACCACAACGGAATCAAGCTATAAATCAACAAAGTAAGAAACTCTAGAAAATACAAGCAAGCTGCTCCTTAATGAAGAAGGCATCATAGAATAAAATCAGAAGGGAAATTGAAAGTTTCTTAGAAATGAAAGAAGATGACAACACAACGTATCAGAACTAATAGGTTATAGCAAAAGCAACATTTATAGAAATTAATACCTACAGCAAGAAATTTGAAAGGTGTCAGATAAATGTCAAACAATGCATCTGAAGGACTTAGGAAAACAAGAACTCATCAACTCAAAATTATAAAGAGGAAAGAAATAATACAATTATAGAATAAATTTTAAACAATGGAAATCAAGAAGCCCACTCAAAATATGAGTGAAATGCAGATCTAGGTTTTTGAACAAATTGATAAACCCTTGGCTACATTAGCCAAATAAAAGACAGAATTAACAAAAATCAGGGATGAAAAAGATATTTTTAAATAAAGACTTATTTTATTTATTTGAAAATTAGGGTTGCAGAGATACAAGCAGGGATGATATAGAGATAGTTTCCATCTGCTGGTTCACTCCCCAAAAGTCTGCAATAACTGGGGCTGGGCCCCCTGGAAGTTTCATCCGGCTCTCCCACATGGGTACAGGGATGTAAGAATCTTGGCCATCCTCTGCTGCTTTCCCAAGAAAAAGGGAGCTGGTTTAGAAATGGAGCTACTGAGACTTGAACTGGGGCCCACATGGGATGTTGGCATTGCAGCCAGACGGCTAACCTTCTGAGTCACAGCGCCAGCCCAAAAGAAGATGTCACAACTGATAGATACTTCATAAGTAAAAAGCACCACCAAGAATACTATAAACAGCTATGTGCCAACAAAATGGAAAATCTAGAAGAAGTGTATATATTTCTGAACACTATAATTTACCAAAATTGAGATATGAAAACATAGGAAGCCTCAATAGACCAATAACCAAGATGGAGATTGAATGCAGTGGTAACTTCTCAGGAATCTTTGGAAATGATAGGAATGGTACCAGTTTCCTTAGTCCAGGAGGCTGAATTCAAGGCTCTCATCTGTGCCTTATGCCTTTAGGAAGTAAGAAAGTAAATAGCCAAACTGAATTTAAGTAAGGAATGAGAAGTGTTGATACCTTGGCTTCCCTTAGGATAGATAGGAAACGTGTTTTCTGCTTTCCTTGGCTCAAGGAAGATAAAAAAGATACAGAAATCTGCCAATTTCCAAACATGCCCCGAAGACAAACCTGGCATGTCTTCCATTGGTATCATGAATTGCTATCTTTCTCCTGGAAATAGCACTGGAGAGTGTCATTTTTCTCATTAGAAAACTGACATATATTGAACCGGTGTTAAAATGACAATGCTACACACTAAGCCTTATTGGCTGTCTTCTGGGTTTGATACTGAAAATATCCTGGGGGAGAAATTACTAATTTCTCTGGCTTTCATTATAAGTATAGGAGTGCTAGTAATATTATTGAGTTTATTGCTGATGTGGAATGGGGATATATCTGCAACATAAAGCTGAGCAGAGCCTAGCTGGGACAAAGTCTATTGCGATGTGGTATATTTCTGTACTTGAACTGGGGTTACGATAATTCTTGGCAATTTCCTCTCCCCTGATTCTGAAAGTGCTCCTCTTTGTCCCATAAATACCATCAAACAGTCAGAGTGCTTGTCATCCTCATTCCTTCAGAATTGAGGAGTAGCAAGAAATAGGGAGGACTGAAACCAAACTGCAGTAATGTGAAAGCAGGACCCAGCCTCTTGTCTGTCTCTTTTATCCTGGGATGACCTTGCCAGTCTTTTATCAAAGAGGAATTCACTGACTTGAGGGAGTGTGACAACTGGCCCTTTTAAATTTCCAAGCCCCAGACTCAAGGAGTCATTTGAGCTTCCATACCTAAGAACCCTGGTGGCTAGTACTGTCTGGCAGAGTTTGTGGAATGGAATTCCAGGTCCAGGAAGAATGTACTGGCCACCTACATGTAACTCCCAGAACAAACTCGAGCCCACTTGGAGTAAAAAATTCCCTCAAGAACTCAGCATTGCTGACAGATCAAAGGAAGTTCAAGAGCACCATTGACGAGTCAGGAACCTGGACATGAGCTGGCCTTGCATCTCTCAATTGATAAATATCTTTACTGCTAACACATCAGAGTGCCCAGAAACCAAGCAGTAGATCCTCAGCTCCTTGCTGTACAGTTTACCACAAACACATACTTTCTTCTACCACTCTGATGCCAGTGACTGACTTTGTGCATGTCAAATAGGCAGAGCTGGTTTTCAGATACTAGACCAGCACTGCAAACAAGTTTGGAATATTGTTTAGCATCTTGCTCTTCCCCACTTTGCAAACTACCAGGACAATTTTTAATCAAGAAAGAGGAGTTGTGAGGATCAGGGAAGACAATGGCTTCTGAAATTCAGAAAACCGTTTAAGTCACAAGACTTGCACAGTAGGTAAGTCACAAGCAGGTAGTTTGTTATTACCTACAATATGAAAAGAAGGGGTAGACAGATGAATTTGGTATGGTTATACCAGAAATAAATGTCTGCTAGCAACTCATATTTTTACCCTTTTTTCTTTTAACAAATATAATGAAGGTTATTGAAGATTTACTTATGTTACCTGAGCTGCTAGAAAGTTAGAAATAAATCATGTAAGTTACCCATCTAACACTGAGTAATAAAACCTTACAGGGCATTTTACCTAGTTTACATATAGGAAACCCTTTGTTGAGAGGATAAGAGGGAGGAGAGTGTTGTGGGCAAGGGAGGAGTCCAAATTCCTATTCCAGATCCTGGCATTTTACTGAGAGAAGCATTCAAAGAACAGGCACAAATATTGTGCACAATATGATAAGGCTTATTTAAATGGTAGAAAAACACACACACATATGTGCCTAGTGCAGGAATAGAGTGAGCTAGGCTGTGAAAACAATAGGGGAGGAAAGTACAGAGATGTTGATCTGTCTCATCCTTATCTGCAGAAAGAGAGAAAACCTCTATGAAAAGTTGGCTTCTTAAGAGGTTGGAAGGGGAGTGATTATATTGATCTCCTCTATGTCCCAGGTGAAGGAAGAAACATTCTGGAAAAAGGATTATTTGACTGACAGATAGGCAGATGGAATTACATAGGGTGAGTGAAGTGTGGCTTTCTGCTTGTGGTCCCAAACCATCTATCTGCTTTATCCCATATTATTCTCACCTCAGAGATTTTACTCTTAGTGGGTGCTGAAGGATGTCATCCACCGAGCCATCTGCATCTACTCCCTGTCTCTTGGAGGTGTAGACCTTATCTATCCTAGGTTTGGGAATCTCTTCCTTTTTCATTTAATGGATCTATATCACAAGCTGAAGAATTTTCATCAGTTACTGCCAAGAGCTATGACCTCCACATGCTCATCATTATGTTGAGAAGGTGCCAAGTTCTGAAACAAACAAATTTATCAGTCAGTATGAGCAAAATTGGAAAAAAATTGCAAATGGAGTATCTTTTAAGAAAGGAAGACGTGGGTTGAGTCATGTATTTCCCTAACTATCTTCCACTGAGAGGCCTTGGGCCATAACCCTATGATCTAAATATGATCTTGTTGTTGGGCCCATTCTTTCTCAGGCTTAGTATAGTAAGGGTTTTCTGATATTGCTACAGGCTGAGGTAATAAAATTTCTAGGGGCTCCTTTTTCTGCTTATCTGTTAGCGCATTTTCCTTGCTAGCACAACTAACTGCTTTATGGCATCCTCTACAGTGCATGACTGCCAGTCCCAAAGCTTTCAGTACAGCCTGAAATAGAACCCAAAGCTTTTCCATATTTAGTTGGTGGGGGAATTCTTTGCAATCAATATGCCTTCCTTGGCAAATTGTTGCATGTGCCTATAACACAAGGAAAGTTTATTTATAATCTATAAATATAAATATTCACTTACTCATAAGTTATAAATTTTCACTCATTGACCTTTTTTTCAAGGCTCTTTGACAATACCTGAGCTTCTATCACCTGGGTAAGATCCTCTGTGAAAGCAGAAAAATAGGCCACTGGTTGTGGAAGTGGATCCAGTCTTTGAGTCAGTACTCCAGAAGCTTACCCTTGTTTTTCTGCTACAGGGTGAATATTTTCCAGGTTAGGAATTCCTAGTGCTGGGGCTTCTGTTAATAGCTCTTTATCTCTTTGGAAGTCTTTCTGTTGCTCTCCTGTTTAGCAAAGTAGCTTTGTGTCAGTACTATTTAAAGTCTCATGTAAGGGACTGGCTATAATCCCAAATCCTGGAATCCATATTCTGTGAAATACTACCATTCCCAGAAAGGTCCTAGCCCATTTTTCATCTATGATGGCCCAATGCTTAGTGTAGTTATTTTTCCCTTGGGTAAAAGAGCATGCCTTCCTGGTACCAGAATATATCACTGGTAGTTTCCTCTTGTTTAGAAATCTGAAATTTTCTTGGGAAACTCTGCATCACTGTTTTGCTAAAACGCTTAAGACTGGGATGGTATTTTCATCTGAGTCCTCCTTGGAGGGGCTGCAGATAAGAACAACATCTACATATTGTAGGATTTCTCAATTTTAATTGAAATCCCTTTGGCTCATCAAGCAAATGTGGACTATCCCTGAAAAACTGAAGGAAGATTTTCCACATATATTGCTGAGTTATATTTGAGAAAGAATCAATGCATATGAAGGTAAACATAAATTGAGATTCTGAAAGAAAAGGGTCACATTTCTCTCTCCCTGTCTGACCAATAACTGTGTCTGGAAACAGGCTGTGAGAGAGCAGGTACAATTTTGGACATAAATAAATAGAGGCTGCTTCAGCTCTTGTGAGCACACCCAGCAACAGGGGGTGAGTGCTGGGGGGAGGGTGTAATAGTTGCCATCTTGTAGGCAGAGGCAAACAAAACAATTCCTGTGGACAAATCCAGAAATGGGCAGGAAAAAGGAGCCATTCTGACAGGAGAACCAGCTGTGGAAACTCTCATACACAATTGTGAATTTCTTGGTGCTGCAGCCAGGGAGTATTATGCACATGTGTGATCCAGGGATTTTCCCACAGGAAAAAATCTACATTCCCCACTTTGAGTCTGGCTGGGAGGTTTTATGGGGCTGTGCAATGACATATGACTGTAAGTGGCCCCAACATATCACAGGCTTTGGGGCTCCAGTACTCAAAATTGTGTCACCCTGGAGCACTGAAGAGAGCTCCCTGGCCACAAGCCAGTACACATATCTGGGTATTCATTGAAAGGGCAGACATTCCACTCAGCCACAGAGGCATAGTTCAAATATAAAAGCCATCTTGGAAAAAAGCAGCAAGCATTTACACGAAGGCCTGCAAATAAGTATAGAAATTCAGGAAACAACATTTGGAATACAACATGACCCACTCAAAAAGATTACAGCAACATTTCAATATTAAAATGTGAAGATGAACACTGATGAAATGCCTGAAATGAAATTCAAAGATTAATCAAAGGATTACTCAAAAGCAACGATGTGGTGGAATGAGAAGGCCATGCCAAGGTGGCCGCTGGCAAGCAAGTGAGCGTCAGTTACTCAGGAATGGCTTTGAAACCCACATGGCAAATGGAGCCTGCCTGGCAACAGGCTGTGATTGGGTCGCTTTGGAAACTGCCTGACAACAGGCTGTGATTGGTTGGGGCATAGACCACCCCTTGGCCGGATTGGCTCATCTTGGCTACATAAGCTGTTGTACCAACTGAAATAAATGAGTCTGCAGGCTGTTTGCCTCAAGCCCGCTTTCACCCGACTCCCGGGGTCTGTGTGGGGACTCTGCACCTCTTTCCCTCACCACGCTCCTCCTCTCAGAAACGAATCCACTGCAACATTGTTGAGAAATCGACTGCAACACAACGAGAAGCAAATTCATCAACTAAAGAGATCCATCCATGGCATGAATGAAAACAGTTCCCATGAATTTGATATTTGAAAGAAAAATCAAAATAAAATACTAGAAATGAAGAATTTAGTAGAATAAATAATAACTGGTGGAAAGCCTTAACAGACTTGGAGAGGCAGAAGAAAGAATGTGACAGCTAGAAGGCTGATCTTTGAAAAATTTTCAGTCAGAGCAAAAAAGAGAAGAAATTAGAAAATTAAAAACAGTGCTGTAGATGTATGGGATAGCATCAAATAACCCACAATACAGATCTTCAGGCTTTCTTGAAAAAGGGGAATATATTACAGGGACTATTTACTGAAATAATTAGAGAAACCTTCACCAATTTGAGAAAGAAAATGACAAGAAGCACAAAGGACTCCTATCAGACATGACCAGAAAAGATGTTCAACATGACATACTGCAGTCAAATTTTGGAACAGTAAAGTATAGGGGAAAGATTCTGAAAAATGAACAAGAGAAAAGCCAGATAACTTGATCACCAATTAGTCTAACAGCTGAGTTCTCTTTAGAAATTCTACAGGCTAGAAGAAAATGGAGGAGGGCTCCAAGATGGAGGAAGAGGGAGGGAGCTCGCTGACAGTCCAGGAAGATAGGTTAATAAGAGTGGATACTGTAGTCTCAGGGAAGAGTTAGGGAAAAAACTGCAGAGGAAGCTCTTCTGGAATTAGAGGGACATGGTGGACCTACGTGGAGGGCACAGGCGCCCACGGCTTGGGACCCCAGCTGCCGAGTCTACGCACCAGTGCTGGAAAGGGAGGTGAGACGAAACCTCAGTAGCCCAAGACACTGGCAGGGAAGTGGCAGGAAGAGCCTAGAGGGAACAAAGCTTGAAGCCCCATGGAGGAAAGTACACCAGCCTAACCAGAGGAGAGAAAAAAATAATATAAGGGACCGGTACAGACACGATACTCTCTCTCTCCACTCACCTTACAAAGGTGAGCAAGAAAATAGAGCAGGTGCCATTTAGGACATATGTAACAGGTGCGCCAGCTCAGGGCTGCACACACCCTCAGCCAAGCAGAAAAACCTGACTCTGGTGGGGAGAAATAACAGAATACTAAGACCTAGTGAATGTGTGGAACTTATAAACTGAGACTGTGAAAAAAAAAGAAAAAACTGGGTGTGTGGCAGAACTCACAGGGTGGAGAGAACTTCCATTTTGACTATGGCCTTGTCTAAATAAGATCAGAGTTGGTGAACTCAAGAGGCTTCCATAGCCTTGGCAGCTCATGACAGGAGCCTCGGGTGATTACTGATGTCATCAATAAGAGTGTCAATTGTTAAATCAACAACAGGAGTCACTGTGCACTTACTCCCCATATAGGATCTCTGTCCTTAATGTGTTGTATTATGTGAATTGACGGTATAACTAGTATTCAAACATTACTTTATACATTGTGTTTCTGTGTGGGTGCAAACTGTAGAAATCTTTTCTTAGTATATACTCAATGGATCTTCTGTATATAAAGATAATTGAAAATGAATCTTGATGTGAATGGGAAGGGAGAGGGAGTGGGAGATGGGATGGTTGCGGGTGGCAGGAAGGTTATGGGGGGAAAAGCTGCTATAATCCAAAAGTTGTACTTTGGAAATTTACATTTATTAAATAAAAGTTAAAAAAATAGAAAGAAGAGAATGGAAAGCCATATTCAAAGTCTTAAGAGGAATAGAAAACAACTATGAGCCCAGAATACTGGACCTTGCAAAGCTCTAATTTAGGAATGAAGGTTACATAAAGACCTTCCATAAAGAAAAGAGAAATTGAAAGAATTTGTCACTACCTAGCCAGCCTTACAAAATATACTTAAGGATGTGCTACTCATACACACAGGAAGATAGACATCACTATGAAAGAATGTGCAGTGAAGGCAGAAAATCTCTAAGTAAATGTACAAAGAAATTCAAAGTAACAATACAAATGCTTATGGAAAAATGTCAGGGTCAGGGCAACTCTCCAATTATAAGATATAGATAGGCTGGCTGAATGGATTAAATTAAAAGACCCATCTATTTGCTGCCCACAAGAAACATACATCATCAACAAAGATACATGCAGACTGAAAATGAAAGAATGGAGAAAGGTATTCCAGGCTAATGCAAAGCAAAAAAGAGTCAGTGTAGCCATCTTAAGATCAGAAAAAAATACTTTAACACAAAAACTGTTAGAAGAGACAAAGAATGACACTATGTAATGATTAAAGAACCAATTCTTCAGGACGATGTGACTATCATAAATGTATATGCACCCAATCACAGGGTGCCTAAAAATAGTGTGAATGGATCTAAAGGGAGACATAGACTCTAATCCAATAGTAATGTGAAACAGAAATAGTAATGGGCAATAGAAAGTGTTCAACACAGCACTTTCCTTTTTTTAACTTTTATTTAATAAATATAAATATCCAAAGTAAAATTTTGGATTACAGCAGCTTTTCCCCCCATAACCTCCCTCCCACCCACAACCATCACATCCCTCATTCCCTCTCCCATCCCACTCTTCGTCAAGATTCATATTCAACTATCTTTATATATAGAAGATCAACTTGGGATATATGAACTAAAGATTTCAACAGACTGCACCCACACAGACAAAGTATAGAGTACTGCTGAAGTAGTAGTTTTACTATTAATTCACATAGTACAACACATTAAGGACAGAGATCCTACACGGGGAGTAGGTGCACAGTGACACCTGTTGTTGATTTAACAATTGACACCAGAGGCTCTTGTCATGAGCTGCCAAGACTATGGAAGCCTTGTGAGTTTGCTGACTTCAATCTTATTTAGACAAGGTCATTGTCAAAGTGGAAGTTCTCTCCTCCCTTCAGAGAAAGGTATCCCCTTCTTTGATGGCCCATTCTTTTTACTGGGATCTCACTCACAGAGATCTTTCATTTACGTCCTCTTTCTTTTTCTTTTTTTTTCCAGAGTGTTTTGGCTTTCCATGCCTGAGAAACTCCCATGGGCTTTTTAGCCAGATCCAAATTCCTTAGGGGCTTATTCTGAGGCCAGAGTGCTGTTTAGGACATCTGTCATTCTATGAGTCTGCTGTGTTTCCCACTTCCCATGTTGGATCGATCTCTCCTTTCTAATTCTATCAGTCAGCATTAGCAGACACTAGTCTTGTTTATGTGATCCCTTTGACACTTAACCCATCATTATGATCAATTATGAACTTATCCTGATCACTTTGACTAGTGAGATGGCATTGGTACATGCCACCTTGATGGGATTGAATTGGAATCCCCTGGCACATTTCTAGATCTACCATTAAGGGTAAGTACAATTGAGCATGTGCTGAACTGCACATCTCCTTCCTCTCTTATTCGCACTCTTATATTTAACAGGGATCACTTTTAAGTTAAATTGAAGTGCCTAAGAATAATTGTGGGTTAATTAAAGAGTTCAACCAATGGTATTTATTAGAACAAAAAAAATACTAAAAGGAATAAAGTATAAATTGATCCTCAACAGTCGGGAAAAAGCTGATCAAGTCATTGTTTCCCATAGTGTCCATTTCACTTCAATATGTTTCCTTTTAGGTGCCCAGGTAGTTGTCACAGGTCAGGAAGAACATACGATATTTGTCCCCTGGGAACTGGCTTACTTCACTCAGCATAATGTTTTCCAGATCCCTCCATTCTCAACACAACACTTTCATCAATGGACAGATAAGTAAAGAGAAAATCATCAAAGAAACAACAGAGCTAATCTACATTATGGCCCAAATGTATCTAACTCATATTTAAAGAACATTTCATTGAACAGTTGCAGGATACACATTCTTCACCAATGCACGGAAACTTTTCCTGACATAGACCTTAGGCTAGGTCATAAAGCAAGTCTTAGCAAATTCTAAATCATCAAAATCATACCAAGCATCTTCTGTGACCACAATGGAATGAAGATGGAAATCAATAACACAAGAATCTCTAGAACATATGCACACATGTGGAGACTGAAAAAACATGTTCCTTAATGAAGAGTGGGTTTTAGAAGAATTCAAAAACAGAAGCCCAAACATTTCTGAAAAAAAAAAGATGACCATACAACATATCGACACTTATGCAAAAGCAGTGTAATGAGGGAAGTTTATAATAATTTGTGACTACATCAAGAAATTGGAAAGGTGACAAATAAATGAGCTCAATGCATCTTCAGAACCTAGAAACACAGCTACAAAACAAGCCCAAAATTAGTGGGATAAAAGAAATAATTAGAGAAGAATAAATGATGTGAGACAAAAATATAATTCAAAAGATCAGTGAAATAAAAGAGCTGGTTTTTTGAAACAATAAATTGATACTCCATTGACTGAACTAAAAAAGTTGGGGTGGAGGGGAGACCCAAATCAACAAAATCAGACATGAAATAAGAAATTTGACAGACAATATAGTGTTAAAAGGAGTCATCCTGAATTACTACAGAGGGCTGTATGCCTCTGTTTAGGAAACCTAGAAGAGATGGATACAAACAATCTACACAGTTTGTATTATGAAGACGTAGAATGCCTAAACAGACCAGTAACCAAGACAGAGATCGAATCAGTAATACGGACCCTCCCAACAAATAAAAGCCCAGGAATGGAAGTCGTCACTGCCGATTTCTACCAGACACTTAAAGAAAAACTAATTCTGCTTCTTCCCAAGCTATTTAAAACGATTGAAAGGGAGGGAATCCTCTTAAACTCTTTATATGGAGCTAGTATCACCTTAATTACTAAACCAGAAAGAGATACAACAATGAAAGAGTTCTAAAAACCAGTTTCCCTGATGAAAATAGATGGAAAAATCCTCAAAACCTATTAGCTAATTGAATCCAATGACATTTCAGAAATATTCACCCAGAGCAAGTGGGATTTATCCCTGGTATGCAGGGATTGTTCAATATAGCATATCAGTAAATGTGATACATCACAGTAACAAACTGAAGAACAACAACCATACGATTTTCTCAATAGATGCTGAGAAAGCATTTGATAAAATATAACATCCTTTCATGATGAAAACCTTAACCAAATTGGGTATAGAATCTGCATTCCTCAACAATGAAAGCGATTTATGACAAACTCATGGCTATCATCCTATTGAATGGTGTAAAGTTGGAAGCATTCCCACTTAGATACTGAACCAAACAAGGATGTCGATTCTCACCACTGCCATTCAATAAATTCTGGAAGTTTTAGCTGGAATCATTAGGCAATAAAAAGAAATCAAAGGGATATGAATCTTGATGTGAATGGAAGGGGAGAGGGAGTGGGAAAGGGGAGGGTTGCGGGTGGGAGGGAAAAAAAACCAAATTGGATAGGAGAAAGTCAAACTATCCTTATTTGCAAATTTCATGATTTTGTATATAGGGGGTTCCAAAGACTCCACTAAGAGACTATTAGAACTCATAAGAGAATTTGGGAATGTGGCATGATATAAAATTAACAGAGCAAAATGAATACATTTTGTATATATACAGATAATGTCATGAGAGAGAAAGAACCTTTAAGATCAATTCCATTCACTATGGCAACAAAAATAAATATGTTTGAATAAATTTAACTATGGAGGTCAAAATATGGAAATAATCTTCCATGTTCATGAATTGGAAAAATCAATAGCATTAAAATGTTCATACAATACAAAGCAATTTACAGATCAATGTAGTCCCAACCAAAATCCCAAGGACAGTACTCTCAGATCTAGAAAAAATTGCTAAAATGCTAAAACTCATCTGTAAACACAAGTATTCTGAGGGTTAAGGCAATCTTATGCAATACACACAAAGTTGAAGGGCTCACAATACGAGAGTTCAGGATGTATTACAAGGCATTTATAATCAACACAGCCTGGTATTGGCACAGAAACAGATGCACAGACCAATGGGACTAATAATAGAAACTCCAGAAAGCAATTCAGACTTCTATGACTTAACTTTGACAAAATGGCTAAAAGCAATCCCTGGATCAAGGATATTCTCTTCAACAAATGGTGCTGGGAAAACTGGATCTCCATATGCCAAAATGGAAGAATACTTCTACTTTACACCTTATACAAAAATCCACTCAATATGGGTCAATGACCTAAATATGTAACCTGATACCATCAAATTATTAGAGAGCACTGAGGAACCTCTGCAGGATTTGGCATAGGGAAGAGACTTTTGGAAAAGATCCCGGAAGCCAGAATTGACAAATGGTATTACGTCAAGCTGAGAAGCTGCTACACTGCAAAAGAAGCACTCAGCAAAGTGTATAGGCTACTGAGAGAATAGGAGAAAGTATTTGCTAGCTATGTGTAGTGGAATGAGAAGGCCATGCCAAGGTGGCCACTGGCAAGCGAGCGTCAGTTAGTCAGGAATGGCTTTGAAATTGCCTGGCGACAGGCTGTGATTGGATGGCTCTGGAAACTGCCTGGCGACAGGCTGTGATTGTATGGATTTGAAACTGCCTGGCGACAGGCTGTGATTGGTTGGGGTATAGACCGCCCCTTGACCAGATTGGCTGGTCTTGGCTATATAAGCTGTTGTACCAACTGTAATAAATGAGTCTGCAGGCTGCTCGCCTCAAGCCTGCTCTCACCGGACTCCCGGGGTCTGTGTGTTGACTCCGCGCCTCTTGCCCCCACCACGCTGCTCTTCTCAGAAACGAACCCACTGCAACATTGTGGAGAAATCAACAACAACAGCTATGCAACTAATAAAGGGTTAACATCCAGAATCTATAAAGAGCTCAAGAGAGTCAACAACAACAAAACCAACAATCCAGTAAATACATGGGCAAAGGACTTGAACTTGTTTCAAGAGAGAAAATTCAACTGGCCAACAGAAACATGAAAAACTGCTCACAATCACTAGAAATCAGGGAAATACAAATCAAACCCACAATGAAGTTTCATCTCACCCTAGTTAGAAAGGTTTTCATACAAAATCAACAAACATTGAATCTGGTGAAATTGTGTGGGGAAATTACCCTAACCCACTGTAGGTGGGAATGGCTCAACTGATAAAGCCACTGTGGGAGGAGGTATGAAGATACCTCAGAAATCTGAATATAGATGTACCATATGATACAGGTATCCCACTCTTGGGAATTAATCTAAAGGAAATTAAATCAAATTATGAAAGTGTGATCTGTACACTCAGGTTTATTACTGCACAATTCGCAATACCTTGGATATAGAATCAATATGATGTCCATGAGCTAATGACTGTATAAAGAAACTATGGTTTATACACTATGGAATGCTACACAGTGGTAAAGCAATGAAGTCCTGCCTTTTACAATACAATGGATGCATTGGAACAACTAACTAAAAAAAGAAGAGAAACAAAAATCAATACGAAGAGAAATGAAAAAGGAAACATACAACAGACACCACGGAAATAAAAAGAATCATCAGAAATAACTACAAAGAGTTCTATGCCAGCAAAAAGGGAAATCTATCAGAAATGGACAGATTCTTGGACACATACAACCTACCTAAATTGAGCCAGGAAGACATAGAAAACCTAAAGAGACCCATAACTGACACAGAAATTGAAACAGTAATAAAGGCCATCCCAACAAAGAAAATCCCGGGACCAGATGGATTCATTGCTGAGTTCTACCAGACATTTAACTCCAATTTTCCACAAACAATTCAGAGCAATCGAAAAAGAGGGAATCCTCCCAAATTCTTTCTATGAAGCCAGCATCACCTTAATTCCTAAGCCAGAAAAAGGATGCAACAGTGAAAGAGAATTACAGACCAATATCCCTGATGAACATAGATGCAAAAATACTCAATAAAATTCTGGCCAATAGAATGCAACAACACATCACAAAGATCATCCACCCAGACCAAGTGGGATTTATCCCTGGTATGCAGGGATGGTTCAGTGTTTGAAAAACAATCAATGTGATACACCACATTAAGAGACTGCAGAAGAAAACCCATATGATTCTCTCAATAGATGCAGAGAAAGCATTTGATAAAATACAACACTCTTTCATGATGAAAACCCTAAGCAAACTGGGTACGAAGGAACATTACTCAATACAATCAAAGCAATTAATGAAAAACTGACAGCCAGTGTCCTATTGAAAGGTGAAAAGTTAGAAGCATTTCCACTGAGATGTGGTACTAGACAAGGATGCCCACTCTCACCACTGCTCTTCAATATAGTTCTGGAATCTTAGCCAGAGCTATTAGGCAAGAAAAAGGAATTAAAGGGATACAAATTGGGAAGGAAGAACTCAAACTATCCCTCTTTGCAGACAATATGATTCTTTATTTAGGGGACCAAAAGAACTCTCCTAAGAGACTACTGGAACTCATAGAAGAGTTTGGCAAAGTAGCAGGATATAAAATCAATGCACAAAAATCAACAGCCTTTGTATACACAGCCAATGCCATGGCTGAGGAAGAATCCCTATGTTCAATTCCATTCTCAATAGCTACAGAAATAATCAAATAACTTGGAATAAACTTAACCAAGGACGTTAAAGATCTCTATGATGAAAACTACAAAACATTAAAAAGAAATAGAAGAGGATACCAAAAACTGGAGAAATCTTCCATGCTCATGGATTGGAAGAATCAACATAATCAAAATGTCCATTCTCCCAAAAGCAATTTATACATTCAATGCAATACCAATCAAAATAACAAAGGCATTCTTCTCAAATCTGGAAAAAAATGATGCTGAAATTCATATGGAGATAAGAGACCTCCAATAGTTATAGTGATCTTGTACAACAAAAACAAAGCTGGAGGCATCACAATACCAGATTTCAGGACATACTACATGACAGTTGTTATCAAAAAGCATGGTACAGGTACAGAAACAGATGGGTAGACCAATGGAACAGAATAGAAACACCAGAAATCAACCCAAACATCTACAGCCAACTCATATTTGATCAAGGATACAAAACCAATCCCTGGAATAAGGACAGTCTATTCAATAAATGGTGCTGGGAAAACTGTATTTCCATGTGCAAAATCATGAAGCAAGATCCCTACCGTTCACCTTACACAAAAATTCACTCAACATGGATTAAAAACTTAAATATATGACCCAAAAACATCAAATTCTTAGAGAGCATTGGAGAAACCCTGCAAGATATAGGTACTGGCAAAGACTTCTTGGGAAAGACCCCTGGAGCACAGGCATTCAAAGCCAAAATTAACTATTGGGATTGCATCAAACTGAGGAGTTTCTGTACTGCAAAAGAAGCAGTCAGGAAAGTGAATAGGAAACCGATAGAATGGGAAAAAATATTTGCAAACTTTGCAACAGATAAAGGTTGATAACCAGAATCTACAAAGAAATCAAGAAAATCCACAACAACAAAACAAACAACCCACTTAAGAGATGGGTCAAGGACCTCAACAGACATTTTTTGAAAGAGGAAATCCAAATGGCCAACAGACACATGAAAAAATGTTCAAGATCACTAGCCATCAGGGAAATGCAAATCAAAACCACAATGAGGTTTCACCTCACCCCAGTGAGAATGGCTCACATTCAGAAATCTACCAACAACAGATGCTGGAGAGGATGTGGGGAAAGAGGGACACTGACCCACTGTTGGTGGGAATGCAAACTGGTTCAGCCACTATGGAATCAGTCTGGAGATTCCTCAATAACCTGAACATAACCCTGCCATTCAACCCAGCCATCCCACTCCTTGGAATTTACACAAAGGAAATTATATTGGCAAACCAAAAAGAAGTCTGCACCTTCATGTTTGTTGCAGCTCAAGTCACAATGGCTAAGACCTGGAATCAACCCAAATGCCCTTCAACAGTAGACTGGATAAAGATACTATGGGACATGTACTCTATAGATTACTATACAGCAGTCAAAAACAATGAAACCCAGTCATTTGCAACAAGATGGAGGAATCTGGAAAACATCATGCTGAGTGAATTAAGCCAGTCCCAAAGAGACAAATATCATTTGTTTTCCCTGTTCATTGACAACTAACTGAGCACCAAAGGTGAAACCTGTTGAAGTGTAATGGACACTATGAGAAACAGTGCCTTGATCAGCTCTGGTGCTGACTGTTGTGTACAGTGTAATACTTTATCCATTTTAGTATTTTTTTTGAACTCTGTAATTAACATGCAATTATTCTTAGATGTCTAAATCTTAACTGAAAAGTGATCCCGGTTAAATATGAGAATTTGAAAAAGAGAGGGAGGAGATGTACAATTTGGGACATGCTCAATTGGACTTGTCCCAAATGATGGAGTTAGAAAAGTGCCAGGGGATTCCAATACAATCCCACCAAGGTGGCATGTACCAATGCCATCTCACCAGTCCAGGTGATCAATTTCTGTTCAAAATTGATCACACTGATAGATCTAAGAGTCAAAGGGATCACACAAACAAGACTAATATCTGCTAATACTAACTGATAAAACCAAAAAAAAGGGAGAGAAGGATCCAACATGGGAAGGGGGAGCCACAGCAGACTCATAGAATGCCAGATATCCTAAATAGCACTCTGGCCTCAGAATCAGCCCTTAAGGCATTTGGATCTGGCTGAAGAGCCTATGAGAGTATTTTAGGCATGGAAAGCCAAGACATGCTGGGAAAAAAAAGAAGAAGAAGAAGACCTAAATGAAGGATCTCAGCAAGTGTGATCCCAGTGCAAAGAACGGGTCCATCAAAATAGGAGGTTCCTTTCTCTGAAGGGAGGAGAGAACTTACACTTTGACTATGACCCTGTTGGAATAAGATCAAAGTTGGCGAACCCTGAAGGCTTTCATAGCCTCGGCAACTCATGACTAGAGCCTAGGGAGATTACTGACGCCATAAACAAGGGTGTTAAATTGTTAAATCAACACCAAGAGTCACTGTGTATTTACACTTACGTCCCATGTGGGATCTGTCCTTAATAGGTTGTCCAAGGTGAAGTAATGATATAGCCAGTACTGAAACAGTATTTTTACACTTTGTGGTTATGTGTGGGTTCAAACTGATGAAATCTTTATTTAGTATATACTAAAGCGATCTTCTGTATATAAAGATAATTGAAAATGAAAAAAAAAAACCCCTGGGTGTTAAATTGGAAATTACATAGAAAAATAATCAATCTTTTTTTTAAAAAAATATCATGCAGTATCTCTGTCATTAATGTGATGTACACTGTTATTTAATGCTATAACTAGACTCCAACAGTATTTTTTCACTTTGTGTTGCTATGTGAGGGCAAACTGTTGAAATCTTTATATATACTAAACTGATTTTTCTGTATATAAAGAGAATTGAAAATGAATCTTGATGGGAATGGAAGGGGAGAGCGAGTGGGAAATTGGAGGGTTGCAGGTGGAGGGGAAGTTGTGGGGGGGGCATTGTAATCCATAAGCTGTACTTTGAAATTTATAATGTACATCAGCAGTCAGCACAAGAGCTGACCAAGTCACTGTTCCTAATAGTGTCCATTTCACTTCAATAGTTTTCCCATTTGGAGCTCAGTTAGTTGTCAAAGATCAGGGAGAATATATGATATTTGTTCCTTTGGGGCTGGCTTAATTCACTCAGCATGATGTTTTCCAGATTCCTCCATCTTGTTGCAAATGACTGGGTTTCATTGTTTTTGACTGCTCTATAGTATTCCACAGAGTACATGTCCCATAGTTTCTTTATCCAGTCTACTGTTGATGGGCATTTGGGTTGATTCCAGGCGATAGCCATTGTAAACTGAGCTGCAATAAACATGAAGGTGCAGACCTCTTTTTGCTTTGCCAATTTAATTTCCTTTGTGTAAATTCCAAGGAGTGGGATGGCTGGGTTGAATGGCAGGGTTATGTTCAGGTTATTGAGGAATCTCCAGACTGATTTCCATAGTGGCTGAACCAGTTTGCATTCCCACCAACAGTGGGTCAGTGTCCCTTTTTCCCCACATCCTCTCCAGCATCTGTTGTTGGTAGATTTCTGAATGTGAGCCATTCTCACTGGGGTGAGGTGAAACCTCATTGTGGTTTTGATTTGCATTTCCCTGATTGCTAGTGATCTTGAACATTTTTTCATGTGTCTGTTGGCCATTTGGATTTCCTCTTTCAAAAAATGTCTGTTGAGGTCCTTGACCCATCTCTTAAGTGGGTTGTTTGTTTTGATGTTCTTGAGTTTCTTGATTTCTTTGTAGATTCTGGTTATCAATCCTTTATCTGTTGCATAGTTTGCAAATATTTTTCCCATTCTGTTGGTTGCCTCTTCACTCTCTTGACTGTTTCTCTTGTAGTTCAGAAACATCTCAGTTTGATGCAATCCCAATAGTTAATTTTGGTTTTGACTGCCTGAGCCTGCCAGGTCTTTTCTAGGAAGTCTTTGCCAGTCCCAATATCTTGCAGGGTTTCTCCAATGCTCTCTAAATATTTGGTGGTGTCAGGTAGTAAATTTAAGTCTTTAATCCATGTTGAGTGAATTTTTGTGTAAGGTGAACAGTAGGAATCTTGCTTCATGATTTTGCACATGGAAATACAGTTTTCCCAGCACCATTTATTGAATAGACTGTCCTAACTCCAGGGATTGGTTTTGTATCCTTGATCAAATATGAGTTGGCTGTAGATGTTTGGGTTGATTTCTGGTGTTTCTATTCTGTTCCATTGTCTATCCATCTGTTTCTGTACCAGTACCATCCTCTTTTGATAACAACTGCCCTGTAGTGTGTCCTGAAATCTGGTATTGTGATGCCTCTGGCCATGTTTTTATTGTACAAGATTGCTTTAGCAATTCGAGGTTTCCTGTGCCTCCATATGATTTTAACATCATTTTTTTAGATCTGAGAAGAATGTCTTCGGTATTTTGATTGATGTTGCTTTGAATCTGTAAAAAGACTTAAATCTATGACCCAAAAACATCAAATTCTTAGAGAGCATTGGAGAAACCCTGCAAGATATAGGTACCAGCAAAGACTTCTTGGGAAAGACCCCAGAGGCACCAGCAGTCAAAGCCAAAATTAACTATTGGGATTGCATCAAACTGAGGAGTTTCTGTACTGCAAAAGAAGCAGTCAGGAAAGTGAATAGGAAACCGATAGAATGGGAAAAAATATTTGCAAACTTTGCAACAGATAAAGGTTGATAACCAGAATCTACAAAGAAATCAAGAAAATCCACAACAACAAAACAAACAACCCACTTAAGAGATGGGTCAAGGACCTCAACAGACATTTTTTGAAAGAGGAAATCCAAATGGCCAACAGACACATGAAAAAATGTTCAAGATCACTAGCCATCAGGGAAATGCAAATCAAAACCACAATGAGGTTTCACCTCACCCCAGTGAGAATGGCTCACATTCAGAAATCTACCAACAACAGATGCTGGAGAGGATGTGGGGAAAAAGGGACACTGACCCACTGTTGGTGGGAATGCAAACTGGTTCAGCCACTATGGAAGTCAGTCTGGAGATTCCTCAAAAGCTGCATATAACCCTACCATATAACCCAACCATCCCACTCCTTGGAATTCACCAAAGGAAATTAATTTGTCAAAGAAAAAAACCATCTGCACCTTAACGTTTGTTGCAGCTCAAGTCACAATGGCTAAGACCTGGAATCAACCCAAATGCCCTTCAACAGTAGACTGGATAAAGATACTATGGGACATGTACTCTATAGATTACTATACAGCAGTCAAAAACAATGAAACCCAGTCATTTGCAACAAGATGGAGGAATCTGGAAAACATCATGCTGAGTGAATTAAGCCAGTCCCAAAAAGACAAATGTCATTTGTTTTCCCTGATCTTTGACAACTAACTGAGCACCAAAGGTGAAACCTGTTGAAGTGTAATGGACACTATGAGAAACAGTGACTTGGTCAGCTCTTGTGCTGACTGTTGTTATACAGTGTAATACTGTATCCATTTTAGTATTTTTTTGTTCTAGTCCTAGTGGTTGAACTCTGTAATTAGCGCACAATTATTCTTAGGTGTTTAAATTGTAACTGAAAAGTGATCCCGGTTAAATATAAGAATGAGAAAAAGAGAGGGAGCACATGTACAATTGGGGACATGCATAATTGGACTTGTCCCAAATGATGGAGTTAGTAACATGCCAGGGATTCCAATAGAAGTCCATTAAGGTGGCATGTACCAATGCCATCTCACCAGTCCAGGTGATCAATTTCTGTTCAAAATTGATCACACTGATAGATCTAAGAGTCAAAGGGATCACACAAACAAGACTAGTGTCTGCTGATACTAACTGATAAAACCAAAAAAAAAGGGAGAGAAGGATCCAACATGGGAAGGGGGAGCCACAGCAGACTCATAGAATGCCAGATATCCTAAATAGCACTCTGGCCTCAGAATCAGCCCTTAAGGCATTTGGATCTGGCTGAAGAGCCTATGAGAGTATTTTAGGCATGGAAAGCCAAGACACGCTGGGGGAAAAAAGAAGAAGAAGAAGAAGACCTAAATGAAGGATCTCAGCGAGTGTTATCCCAGTGGAAAGCACAGGGCCATCAAGGAAGGAGGTACCTTTCTGTGAAGGGAGGAGAGAACTTACACTTTGACTATGACCCTGTTGGAATAATATCGAAGTTGGCAAACCCTGAAGGCTTTCATAGCCTTGGAAACTCATGACTAGAGCCTAGGGAGATTACTGACACCATAAACAAGAGTGTCAAATTGTTAAATCAACAACAGGAGTCATTGTGTACTTACGTCTCATATGGGATCTGTCCTTAATGTGTTGTCCAATGTGAAGTAATGCTATAACTAGCACTGAAACTTTATTTTTACACTTTGTGTTTCTGCGTGGGTGCAAACTGGTGAAATCTTTACTTAGTATATACTGAATTGATCTTCTGTATATAAAGATAATTGAAAATGAGAAACAAAAACTTTGTGTTAAAGTGGAAATTGCATAGAAAATTAAACAATTTTTTAAAATCTCTTTTTATTTATTTCTTTATTTATTTTTGACAGGCAGAGTGGACAGTGAGAGAGAGACAGAGAGAAAGGTCTTCCTTTGCCGTTGGTTCACCCTCCAATGGCCTCCGCGGTTGGCGCACTGCGGCTGGCGCACCGCACTGATCCGATGGCAGAAGCCAGGTGCTTCTCCTGGTCTCCCATGGGGTGCAGGGCCCAAGCACTTGGGCCATCCTCCACTGCACTCCCTGGCCACAGCAGAGAGCTGGCCTGGAAAAAAATTAATCAATTTTTAAAAAAATATCATGTAGGATCTCTGTCCTTAATGAGCTGTACATTGTGATTTAATGCTATGAGTAGTACTCCAACAATATTTTTCACTTTGTGTTGCTATGTGGTTGCAAACTGTTAAAATCTTTACTTAATATATACTAAACTGATCTTCTGTATATAAAGAGAATTGCAAATGAATCTTGATGTGAATGGAAGGGAAGAGGGAGTGGGAAAGTGGAGGGTTGTGGGTGGGAGGGAATTTATGGGGGGTAGCCATTGTAATCTATAAGCTGTACTTTGGAAATTTATATTCATTAAATAAAAGATAAAAAAGCAAGCAATGATGCAACAGAAACCATTATACTTAGTGAAATAAACCTGTCTGCAAAAGACAAATACCATATGATCTCCCTGATTGTGGTAACTAAGAAAGTACCTAGCAGTTAATCTATAGGACTGAATTTGGCACCTTGAGGTTCAAAGGTTTATTAAAAAAACTGCTAAAACTGTTGAGGAACAGTGTTTTTTTTATTTCTTTATATTATTTGTTGAACTCTTTACTGAATGTGGGTTTTATCTTAATGATTATAAAATTAACTAAAAATAGAGCGTCATAAAAAAAAGAATTGTAATAGGATAAGGAGGAGGAAGAAGAAGTGTAGGAGCATGGTCAGGAAGGAGGTAGGGTGGAAAGTACCATTATATTGCTAAATCTGTACATATTAAATCCATAAAATAAAAAATAAAAACATTAAAATTGAGATTATGGGCTTAATGGGATGCAGAGGAAACCATCCTTTAGGTTTCAAGCTTTATAGAATGAATCACATTCAGGTACCTGTGTCAATATAAGCCTAAGGGTTTGGCACAATAGGATGAATTATAATGACTAGCTATAAATAACCTAGAGGTCCTGAACCATCCTATATACACCCATTTGTTTTCTAACAGGAAGAATAGGAGTGTTATGAGGAGGCTTGCATGGGACCAAGAGTCCATGCTTGAGAAAATCATCAATCAAAGTTGAAGTCCCCATCCATCCTCTGATTTTATGAGAAACAGATGCTGATGAAGATATGCATTCTTATCTTTTCTGAAAACCCTGGCAGGCAGGACATGTATGCACGACCCTTTGTGGTCAATACAGGGCCTCACTACGAGTAGCTCCAGTTGGCTATCCTCTGGTACAGGGGGACAGGAAGGTTTAAAAGGTAGAGGGTCTTCAGGGATAGAAGGGATACAGGAGTCAGGTGTTGAAGATGAAGAAGATCAAGTATCCTTTTGAGATGAACCTGTCATTGGAACTAGTTGAGATTGGGATGATCGAGGACCACTTACTGATGGGTCATCTACCATATCTCTTGGTTGCTCCTTTTCCTCTTGGACAGTGGGGGCATGATATAGTCACACATTTTCAGGAGTAAAGTGCTGATGTAATGATATAAAGGCTTGAACGACAAGCAACTTATGATCATTTCTGTTGTTGTCTACAATATAAGTCAAGTGCTGAAATAGTATGGAATTAAAGAGTCCCACTTGTTGTCCATGTTTCTCCATTTTCCAACTTGTGTTTGGATAAACAGTATTATAGAGAGAAATCAGCTTCTTCTTAGTTATATCATCCAGTTTAAGAGTTTCCCAATTATTGAGCATACATCTTAGGGGTGTGTGTCCATGAGTATGGATGTGAAATTACACATGGCTTAGTCTCTCCATTACCTGGGAAGACACAATGTAGTCAGGGCTTGGTATGAGCCCAGGTAGGTCTAAACATGTGACTTAGAGATGGAATTTGGTTTCTTTTTGCATCCAATGTGGGCTCTCTGTTTTTACCAGGTTGTCTAGGGGCTCCCTGTCTTGACAAGCCTGCCATAGGACTTCCCTGTATCAACCAGCCAGCTATAGTGCTCCACTACCAGTTCAACCCAGGGTATTATCCTGTTGCCCCCATAAAAATTTTCTTACCACTGCACCTAGGACTACTGGTGTTAGGATGGTGTGCTACCATCATAAAAGTGTCAGTCCACTTGTAGTCATAACCATGCAAAATTGGGGATTTTCCACAGTGCTACAAATAAACTCAGAGGCTGTTACCACCATTGGAAGAAACATATCTAGGAGGCATCCTTTCACACCAGGAAGTTCCTGAGTGATAAATGCTGTGCATGGTTGAAATTGGTTGTCAGAAGCTTGAGTGAATTTCTTGACTTTTGTACCCTGAAAATTCTCAGAGAGCTTATACTGTAATGCCTGAGTCTTGTAACCTTAGGAGGCACTGCTGTCACTGATGTTCTGGTGACTCCACGGGAGGCAATTAACTGCCATCTAAGATTTACATCTCTCAAGGCTTTCTGGTATTCCTAATATGGAGAGCTCCTTTGCCACCATTGCCTGGAAATGTTATCCCCTGGAAACATCAGAATCCCGTGTCTGGGGTGCATTCTAGAGTGGTAAAAAATAGCATAAATATGAAAAAAAATTAGAGAAAAGCATGTTATTGCTGATGAGGGACACAGCTGGTGTCTAGTTATGTAGGTTACCATATTGGAGAAGGAATCTGCTGCCCGTCTCCTGGTAAGGGCAGAGGTCCCCATGGAGGCCCCCATATTGGCAGCCACAAGTCCCAAAAGGGCTCTCATCTTGGGCATGGAATCTGTTGATTGTCTACCAGTAGGGGCAGAAAGTGCCCATTGGGGCCACCATCTTGGTGACCACATGTTTCACTGGAGGCCTCTATATTGAAGGCAGAAGTGGCCCCTCACCACAGGATGTGGAACCTCCACTAAGTTGGATACCTGCATTCCTCCTCCCACCATGTGGTGTGGCTACTAGGTAACAGAACCCATCACGATAGCACGATAGCACATGAAAACTACACTCACTGACCTTAACAAGGGAAACACCACAATTCAAAAACTAGATGGAACCTTTTTTACCACTTGTAGCCAATCTGTGTTTGCTAAAATCTTAAATTCCAGCTTGCCCCATAATATAAATTATCCTCAAAAACACATTAAGAACAACCTGGAAACACCTATCAATCAGCAAACATTCACAAACTGCTCTCCCTCTTCCTTTGCTTCCTCTGCCCAAATCCCGTTATCTCAAGCAGTTTTAAATGGCCTTCCTTCCCCCAGAAGCTATCAAAATTAGAAACACCAGGGGCATTGGTGTTGGCATTTTAGCTGAACTTCTGGAGCCACAAGTTCTCAGAGAAGAGGGACAGGGGAACAGAAAGATTTTCAGGATGTAGTAGCTGCATTCTGCTGAGACAGAAACCAATTCAATTCCACTTGCCCTGCTACTTTTTCTGGAATTAATTTTCTCCTGGGTGGCTCTGCCAATATGTTGTAGTTGAGGTGGAGCTCTAAATTCCTATCCAGGTCCTTGCTTTTTACTGGGAATTTTACCTGTTTCACACACAGTAAACCCTGTATCCCAAGGAAGAAGGAAAAGGGTAAGAGAAATGGCTGGAAGATTGTACTCAGTCCATCGTAAGTCCCAGTCTTAATAAAGAATGCATGAAGGCCGATGCCATGGCTCAACAGGCTAATCCTCCACCTTGCAGCGCTGGCACACCGGGTTCTAGTCCCGGTCGGGGTGCCGGACTCTGTCCTGGTTTCCCCTCTTCCAGGCCAGCTCTCTGCTATGGTCAGGGAGTGCAGTGGAGGATGGCCCAAGTGCTTGGGTCCTGCACCCCATGGGAGACCAGAAGAAGCACCTGGCTCCTACCATTTGATCAGCGTGGTGCACCGGCCACGGCAGCCATTGGCAGGTGAACCAATGGCAAAGGAAGACCTTTCTCTCTGTCTCTCTCTCTCTCTCTCACTGTCTACTCTGCCTGTCAAAAAAAAAGAATGCATGAGCAGCTTTCAATGCTTCCCTGAGATGCCCACCTGACTTTTCAGCTGTATTCTCTCCATTAAACTGGACTGAGCTGCTCCCTAGACAGAATCTGAATGAGAGTCCTGATGGATGTCCTATGCCATTAGATCTTGATCCCTTGCTTACCACGCATCTCTGTCTCCTAATTTTTCTTCCAAGAAGACAAAAACCTCCATTCCACTCATTTCTACTCACAAAGAGGCATTTTTTGGGTAATATAACCTTTGAAGCATTATTTTAGGTCCGTTTTATATTCAGTATATTGACTAGCTTTGGTATGGCAGCAAAAAGGAGCTTACATACACAGAACCTACCCCCTTGTTTCATAAAGCTACTTCAGAAAAGCAGGCTCATAACCCAGTGATGTATTAAGTGCCAAATCTTAGGGAGTACTGAGGCAAAGTAGAATTATAGTAAAAAACCATCATTTTTTTCTTTTTTAGGCTTATAAATAAAATTTCTTAAATTTTCAAAATACACCTTAGCAGGCTATAAAAAACTGTTATCACCCATTCTATTATGACTGCATTTGTCATAAAGCAATTTCTCAAGGCAATAATCTCTCTGGCCCCAGAAAGGAGGCCTCTATTTTGATATAAAGAAACCACCAAAACTGATGGGAAGAGTGTTTATAGAAAGCCCAAAGCTGGGTCCGCTTGCCCACATAAAGGTGAATGACTGATGCTGGGGTGGTAGATAAAGGAGGTACTTATTGTAGAGCACAGAGCAAGAAATAGACAGCTATTGTATAATTTCCAGGCTACTCAAAGAGTGAGGAATGAAAGTTCTCAGAGGTTGAAGTTAAGACTGAGATGTACCTGTTCAGTTTATGTACAAGTTCCTGGGTGACAAGCAATATTTGTGACTTTTCTTTGATTAGTTATAGGGGGTTTGTGATGGTCAGGTGGACTTTAGTCAGTCTGGGGGCTCTAGGCAACTTGTAGTTCCTCGTTGCTCAGAAACTGGCTTTCCTGGAAAAGGAATCCATTGTGACAAGGTCAACCATCAAGATGTTACCGTCATGGGCTCAGTGACTGAAACTTGATAGGTTGCTGGTATTACTCTGTCAAATCAGTGAGTTGAGTGGCTGATCTTCCATCACAAAAACAGGGAAATGACACATAAAGCTAGAGAAGCTAGAAGACAAGAAGGTTAGATTTTGGCATATATATTTGGGAACTTAGTGCCCATCAGAGGAATCAGGGAATATAGCATAAGGAGGGGCCAGAACTCTGGTTCCATGGGTTAAAGCACCAGTGTGCAGCACTGGCATCCCATATGGGTGCTGGTTCGGGCCCTAGCTGCTCCACTTTTGATCCAGCTCCCTGCTAAATGTGCCTGGAAGACAGTGGAACATGGCCCAGGTCCTTGGGCCCCTGCATCCACATGAGAGACCAGGAGGAAGCTCCTGGCTTCTGGCTTCAGATTGGCTCAGCTTCAGCCATTCCAGACATTTGGGAGTGAACCAGCAATGGAAGACCTTTCTTTCTCTCTCTCTCTGTCTCTCTCTCTTTCTCTTCTCTCTCCTCTCTCTCTCTCTCTGCCTCTACCCCTCTCTGTAACTCAATGCTTCAAATAAATAAAAATAGCATCAAGAAGTACTGATGAAAACCAACAGAATTGCTTAGTAAGGACTTACAAGAGTAAATATATATGATCCTTTAGGTTGATTCTGGCAGGATTATCATTTAGACAATAGGGTGCAGCAGCTAGGTGAGAGGATGGGGAATGTTTTTCTCCCAAGAACCATTTAGATATTTATTATATCATTTTTTGGCCCACACAAAATTAGCAACTCAAAAATTAGCCTGCTATATTTGGCCTCACTCCAAATATGACATCTGGAACTGTGTGGGGAGCTACCCCCACATATAGCACTGTCATATGGAATTTTCCATACCTAGCCCTAACCTTGGGTTAAGGCGACCTGTTTACACCAAGACTTGCCTGAGATATGCAGGTGTTCTAGACCTCTAACTGCATAACAGGATGTTATTGATGTTATCGGTTGTTTGAATTTTATGTGACCTTTTGTTTGTTACGCTATACTGACTCTGTGTAACCATCTTTGAGCTTGTGGGGCTGTGGGTATATATACTCGTTTCTTGCTGTGCTCAGGGCCGGTGGTTGAAGAGCCTCTCAAGAAGGCGGCCTCCAGTCCCTTGTAGCCAAGCTCCCTACCTTGGCTTGAAGGCTTCAAGGCATTAAACGCTGATGAACAGACCGAGTACTGTGTCTTCGCTTAGTTTGTCGAGTGGCCGCTGACAGAACTGCTTCTTATTTGTTAAGAATGTGATATTAGCTGGTATTAGTGATGTTGCTATTTGCAGTTTCCTTTCAAAGTTTTTGTCTGTCAATCTGCAGTGCAGTCAACTCTTTATAATGGTAAGTTTTGAAAAGAAGTACTTGTGCTGGTAAGGTGTTCTGAACAGATGTGCATATTTTTATTTTTATTTGTAAAAGACTCATTTATTTATTTGAAAGTCAGAGGGAAAGAGGGAGGGTGGGAGGCAGGAATGAGAGAGAAAAAGAGAAAGGGAGGGAGAGGGAGAGAGGGGGAGAGAGAGAGAAAATGTTCCATTTTCTTCACTGTTCACTCCCCAGATGACAATGGCAACTGGGGCTAGGCCAAGCCAAAATCAGAAATTTGATATGGGTCTCCCACATGGAGGCAGTGATCCCAGGACGTGGACCACCTTCTGCTGCTTTTTTCCAGCCATTTGTGAGGAACTGGATCAAAAGTTGGGCAGGTGAGACTCAGTATGGTGCCCATAGAGGGTGCTTGCATTGCAGTTGGTGACTTTATCTGGCGCCCAAAATTGCCAGCCCTAACAGTTGTAAATTTCAATCCATGTCTCCTCTACTTGAGAAATTCATCAATGCTATGTAATATTTATAGAACTCAAGCAATGGGAGGTTGTTGTACTTAGTGTGTCACTCACCATCACTTTGCAGCTGAATGGTTTGACATGGTAGGGTATCAGGCACATCAGCTGGTCGCACATGGGAGAATGAAGCAAGCATGTTCAATTTTATTTATTTACTTTTCACATGCTTGAACATTTCACTGAATGCCTCAATTCCTTTTGCACATTCAATAGCATTTTAAGTGTCAAGGAAAGCTTTTGTACTTATACAGTGGGGAAACGCACCATTACTCTTTTCCATTTACACTTCTCATATTCTTAATTTCGTTTCAAATGACTTCACCATAGTATAAGACCCCTGCTAAAAGTAAATATTAAAATAATTTTAGCAAGGGTTAAAAAGTTTGGCTGCTGACAGTAGCCATTCCTTAAGATAACTGTGTCTCCACCTGCCTGCAGAATAACCTTGGGAAACTGCCTTGTGAAACTGCTCTGTGTAACTGTCTCACGCAATAACATTTGCAGGAGTCCGGAAAAGAGTTACAATAAGGATCTGTACTGCCATCCTCGTCCTTGCTTGCTTCAGCTGATAAGAAGAAACTGCCCACGACCCCCTTCCTAAGCCCCTTACCTAGCAACCATTAACTTACCCAATAAAATGCTAGTAACCTGTAGCTTGCCCAATAGAGTTGTAACACAATTAAGTATGCTAATACTGTGGTTTTTAGTTTTAAATACTCTGTAAAGCTATTGTTCAGGGCCGCTCTCTCTCTCTGCACCCTACCAGAGGGTGCTGCTGAGACGGCCCATTTGCAAATGAAATAAACTTTCCTCTTGCCTTTGCATCGATTGGAGTGGAGTCTGTGTTTCTGGGGTCCGGTTTGTGGGACGCCTGCTTAAGGGGTCTTACATTTCTTGGTGTGTTGGCCAGGAAATTGGCACCCCAGATCCACCCTCCATCTCCCAATCGGAGGTAAGTCTTTTCTGTTTTATATATATTTTTGTGTGTTCTATTGTTTGTCTGTACAGGCGCTAGGCGTCCGGGTGCTAGGCGCCGAAAGAGTGGAGAGCCAGTAGTAGGAAGGGACAGACGTGTCCAGGACCCCTGGCTCAAGCCCTGGAGGACGCTCCAGCGGTGGTCTGGGAGAGGCTGGCTAGGCAGCCGCTCCCACCTGGCTGGGAAGAAGGAAAGGACTTCATCTTCCTCCTTCCCCGGGTGAGGCTGGCTAGGCAGCCGCTCCCATCTGGAGTTTTGGTTTCAGTTTTGTCTCGTTCCATTGTCGCGCACAGTGTGTTCGTGTGTCTTCTGATTGTGTTCTGTGTTATAGTTTACTTGCCTTTTGTCGTTAACATGGGACAGGGACTAACTACGCCTTTGAGCCTCACTTTAGATCATTGGAAGGAGGTCCGAGAGCGGGCCCAGAACTTGTCTGTGGAAGTGCGGAAGAAAAACTGGACGGTCTTCTGCACCACCGACTGGCCAGCCTTCAATATCGGGTGGCCACGGGATGGGACTTTTGACTCTCGTATTATCTTGCAGGTGAAGAGCCAGGTCTGTAAAGAAGGAAAAGAAGGGCACCTGGACCAAGTGCCTTACATCTTTGTGTGGGAGGACCTGGCGCAGAACCCCCCAAAATGGGTGAAACTTTTTCTCTTTACTAACAGGATTGTGGCGGAGCCGAGCGTCAAACCCGCGCCTCCATCCGTGACACCCCTGTTACCGAAGCCCGCGGATCTGGGCGGATCTCCGTCAGTGGTGGAGCCGAGCCCCAAACCCGCCCCTCCGTCCGTGACACCCCTGTTACCGAAACCTGCAGATCAGGGCGGATCTCCGTCAGTTGGCCCCACCTCGACCCTTTACCCATTGAAGGAGTTAAACTCCCTCAAAATCAAGAAACCCTCAGTCCTCCCGGGCGGGCAGGAGGATCTTTTGCTTTTATTTTTTTTTTAATTTTTTTTAATTTTATTTATTTATTTTTGACAGGCAGAGTGGACAGTGAGAGAGAGACAGAGAGAAAGGTCTTCCTTTTTGCCGTTGGTTCACCCTCCAATGGCCGCCGCGGTAGCGCGCTGCGGCCGGTGCACCGCGCTGATCCGATGGCAGGAGCCAGGTGCTTATCCTGGTCTCCCATGGGGTGCAGGGCCCAAGGACTTGGACCATCCTCCACTGCACTCCCTGGCCACAGCAGAGAGCTGGCCTGGAAGAGGGGCAACCGGGACAGGATCGGTGCCCCGACAGGGACTAGAACCCGGTGTGCCGGCGCCGCAAGGTGGAGGATTAGCCTAGTGAGCCGCGGCGCCGGCCGATCTTTTGCTTTTTGACACCCCACCGCCTTACGCACCCCTCCCGAGATGGCCTATGGCACCTTCCCCGGATTCTATGCAGGGAGAAAGGGAGGAGGACCCCCCGGCTCGTTTGACCCCCATGAGTGCCAGGCTGCGTCTGCGTCGGGGAGGGGGGAGTGAGGACGGCAAGTGGGAGGCTCAGGCTTTCCCACTTCGCTCAGTGGGGGATCAGATGCAATACTGGCCATTCTCAGCCTCAGATTTGTACAATTGGAAAACCCATAACCCGCCTTTTTCTCAAGACCCACAGGCTTTGACAGGATTAATTGAATCTATTTTTTTAACCCACCAACCGACTTGGGATGACTGCCAGCAGCTCCTGCAGGCTCTCCTGACCATGGAGGAGAGACAGCAAGTTCTCATGGAGGCTCGGAAAAATGTTCCGGGGGACAACGGTCAACCCACCCAGCTGCCAAATGAGATTGATGCAGCATTCCCATTGACTAGAGCAGATTGGGATTTCAGTACGGCAGCCGGTAGGGAACGACTTCGTCTCTATTGCCAGATTCTCCTGACAGGTCTCAGAGGGGCAGGGAGATGCCCCACTAATTTGGCTAAGGTACGTGCCATAACCCAAGGTAATGAAGAAACCCCGGCGGGGTTTCTGGAGAGGTTAATGGAGGGATACCGAATGTACACCCCGTTTGACCCCCAGGCCCCTGACCGACAGTCGGATGTAATAATGTCTTTCATTGGCCAATCGGCCCCAGACATCCGAACGCGGCTGCAGAGGCTGGAGGGCCTACAGGGCTGTACATTGCAGGACCTCCTAAAAGAAGCAGAGAGAATTTTTAATAAGAGAGAAACTAAGGAGGAAAAAGAGGAAAGAATGCAGAAGGAACAGGATCAGAGAGATAAAAAGAAAAATAAGGAACTAGCTAAAATCTTGGTCACCGCAGTAAACAAATCAAATAGACAAGATAGGTCAGATTATGGTAGAGGTCAGACAGGGAAATACCCAGGAGACAATAATAGACCGCGGATAGGACGAGACCAGTGTGTGTATTGCAAGGAGAAAGGACACTGGGCCAGGGACTGTCCAAATAAAAATGCCACCAGAAGAAAAAAGGAGACAGACATTCCAGTCCTTCACCTGGAGGAGGACGATGACTAGGGGGGTCAGGGCCAGGAGCCTCCCCCTGAGCCCCGGGTAACCTTGAGAGTGGGAGGCAGGCCAGTCACATTCCTAGTGGACACCGGAGCTCAGCACTCTGTCTTAAACAAAAATATTGGCCCCCTTAGCTCAAAAACTTCATTTGTCCAGGGAGCGACTGGAGGAAAAATGTACCAATGGACCAGAGAATGCCAGGTAGACCTGGGCCACCGGCCGAGTCACCCACTCATTTCTCCTAGTACCAGACTGTCCATACCCCTTACTAGGAAGAGACCTACTATCCAAAGTGGGAGCCCAGATCCACTTCCAGAAGGAAGGGGCCTCATTAGCAGACCCTAGGGGGCGTCCCCTACAAGTATTGACTCTTCAATTGGAAGATGAACATCATCTATATGACAGAAAGGAAATAGAGGCCCCGCTAGCCTCTAGTGGATAGAAAAATTTCCGGGTTCCTGGGCAGAGACCGGAGGAATAGGATTAGCAATTCAGCATCCACCCATAATAGTAAATGTAAAGCCTACGGCTAAACCAATATCTGTACGGCAGTACCCTATGACCAAGGAAGCAAAGGATGGGATTCAGCCCCACATTAAGAGACTGTTGGACTTGGGAATATTAAAGCCTTGCCAATCCCCCTGGAACACACCCTTACTGCCGGTACGGAAACCAGGCACCAATGACTTCCGACCTGTGCAGGACTTACGCGAGGTAAATCGTCGGGTTGAAGACATTCACCCGACAGTGCCAAATCCGTACAACTTGCTAAGTACCTTGCCCCCGTCACGCACCTGGTATACGGTGTTAGATTTGAAAGATGCTTTCTTTTGTCTGAGGTTGAGCCCCCAGAGCCAACCCTTGTTTGCCTTCGAGTGGAAGGACCCGGAGACTGGATTTTCAGGGCAATTGACTTGGACAAGACTTCCTCAAGGATTTAAAAATTCACCCACACTATTTGATGAGGCCTTACATCATGACTTGGCAAGCTTCAGGGTGAGTAACCCTCAATGGACTCTCTTACAGTACGTGGATGACTTACTCCTGGCAGCAGAAACCGAAGCAGACTGTAAACAAGGTACGGAATCCCTGCTCCAAAGGCTAGGTGAGCTGGGATATCGCACCTCTGATAAAAAGGCCCAACTATGTGCCCGACAGGTAGTCTACCTGGGCTATAAATTGGAAGGGGGCAGGAGGTGGCCAACGGAGGGGCGTAAACAGGCGGTGGCACTTATACCCCCACCCAAAAACCCACGCCAGTTGAGGGAATTTTTGGGGAGCGGCCGGCTTCTGTCGCCTGTGGATTCCTGGGTTTGCAGAAATTGCGGCCTCCCTATATCCCCTCACGAGGGTCAATTCCCCCTACATATGGGGAGAAGAACAGCAACTGGCCTTTGATAGACTGAAAAAGGCCCTCTTGGAAGCCCCCGCACTGAGCCTGCCTGACCCCAACAAGCCATTTACCCTCTATATAGACGAAAGAGGGGGGATTGCAAAGGGAGTCCTGACCCAAAAATTGGGACCTTGGAAGAGGCCGGTGGCCTATTTCTCAAAGAAATTGGACAGTGTCACCTCTGGGTGGCCTCCATGTCTCTGCATGATAGCGGCAGTGGCCATGATTGTAAAAGACTCTGACAAACTGACATTGGGACAGCCGCTGACCGTAGTGACGTCTCATGCCATTGAGACGGTCATACGTCAGCCACCTGATCGATGGCTATCAAATGCCAGAGTTACCCACTACCAGGCAATGTTGCTCAACCCCGAGCGCATCCGGTTTGGAACGACAGCCTCTCTCAACCTCGCCACTCTGCTGCCGGAACCAGGAGGCCAAACGCAGGTCAGCCATAACTGCCAACAGGTGTTGGCCGAAGTCCATGGGGCCCATGAGGACTTGACAGATCAGCCCCTGCCAGATGCAGAGTACACCTGGTATACGGATGGCAGCAGCTTCCTCCATCAAGGTGAGAGGAGGGCAGGGGTTGGCGGTGGTCGATGGGAAGGCTGTTGTTTGGGCCTCTGCCTTGCCACCAGGCACTTCAGCACAGAAAGCTGAGTTGATAGCGCTAACTCAGGCCCTAGAGCAGGCAAAAGGAAAGAGGGTAAACATTTATACGGACAGTCGGTACGCCTTTGCCACTGCACATGTGCATGGTGAAATATATAAGAGAAGGGGATTGCTGACTTCAGGAGGCAGAGAAATCAAAAATAAGCAGGAGATCCTAGACCTCCTACAAGCCCTCTTCCTGCCAAAGAAGGTGAGCATCATGCATTGCCCAGGCCACCAGAAAGGAGAGGACCCGGTGGCACAGGGTAACCGGATGGCAGATGAGGTGGCCAGGACCAGCGCCCTGGGTAGCAGTGTGTTAAACATTGACGCGCAGGATTCCCCCAGCCGGCAACAGGGATGGACTTATACGGAACAGGATGTGGCAGCCATACAAAAGTTAGGGGGAACATATGATGAGGCCACTAAAAATTGGAAAATACAGGACAAAATTGTGTTGCCAAAAAAAGAAACTAGGAGACTAGTGCAAGATCTACACAGATGGACACACCTAGGGTATAAGAAACTAAAAGCCTTGCTGGATAGGGAGGAGATTTCTCATTTTTTATTGGGACTGGATACAGTGGTAAAACAAACCATAGAGGCCTGCATCCCATGCGCCAAGGTGAATCCCAGATGTTCTAAAATACCTGAAGGAGTACGAATATGGGGAACTAGGCCTGGAGTCAATTGGGAGGTAGATTTCACCGAGGTCTGCCCAAGCAAATATGGAATTAAGTTCCTTCTAGTGTTCATAGACACCTTTTCCAGTTGGCCTGAAGCATTCCCAGTGAAGAAGGAGACGGCACAAGTCGTGGTTAAGAAACTATTAGAAGAAATCTTCCCGTGGTTCGGCCTACCTAAGGTATTGGGGTCGGACAATGGGCCCGCCTTCGTCTCCCGGGTAAGTCAGTTGGTGGCCAACGTGCTGGGGATTGATTGGAAATTGCATTGTGCGTATAGACTCCAGAGTTCAGGCCAGGTAGAACGTATGAACAGGACAATTAAAGAGACCTTGACTAAATTAATAGTGGAGACTGGCACTAGAGACTGGGTCGAATTGCTGCCGATGGCCTTGTTTAGGGCCCGTAACACACCTTCTGTATGCGGGTTAACACCCTATGAAATATTGTATGGAGAGCCTCCACCCGCAGCAGATTTGTTGGGACCCAGTATTGACTCTTTTGCAACATCCCCTACTTTGCAGACTCACTTCCGTGCCTTGCAGCTGATTCACAAGCATATAGGGAAGCAGCTGACTGCCGCGTATCGGTCCAAGTGCCCCATGCTCCCACACTCGTTCCAGATTGGGGTCGCCGTCTACATCCGCCGGCACCAGATTAAGACGCTTGAGCTGCGCTGGAAAGGACCTTACACGGTACTGCTGACCACACCAACGGCGATAAAGGTGGACAGGATCGCCGCTTGGATTCACGTGTCGCACGTCAAGAAGGCGGTAGCCAAACAGAATCAAGAGACCGACAGCCCTGCCAATGAGCCAGCACCAGAATGGAGACTACAGCGCACTCAAAATCCCCTCAAGATAAGACTTTTAAAAACTGTTTAGTATTATTGTATATGACCCTACTACCTTGTAGCCTGGCTGTGCGAAACCCACATATTCCTCAAACCCTCACGTGGCAGGTACTGTCAACTACTGGGAGGGAGGCATGGAGCACAACCTCCATAGCGCCACTGGGCTCATGGTGGCCCTCCCTTTACCCGGATGTTTGTCAATTGGCCGTAGGACTAGACACTTGGGACATACCAGACTTGGGGGACTTAAAAAGCACCAACGACAACAGAGCACAGGGTATAGGGAGTAATTCATCGCTCATGTCAGATGCAGGGTGTGGGTGGAAAAGTAAAAGGTGCCGCTTACGGCAACATGAGTTTCATGTGTGCCCCAAGGATGGTAGAAGCCGGAGCTTAGGTGGCGATGTGGTGGGCCAGAGTCCTTGTACTGTAAAGCTTGGGGATGTGAGACTACGGGTCATGCATATTGGAAACCCTCCTCTAGCTGGGATTGGATAACTGCACACCATAACTTCACCCCAAAGGGAGTACAAGGGTGTGATAAAAACCCTAATTTGTGTAGTAAGAGTCAACCCGAGTGTAATCCTCTTAACATCACCTTTACTAGTAGGGGCCGAGACCCAAACACCGTCACTGAGTGGATGAAGGGCAGGACCTGGGGTTAAGGTATTATGCTTCTGGCGGTGATTTCGGACTCTGGTTCACTGTAAAACTCCGGGCCACACTGACCAACTCGGTCACCGTGGGTCCAAATCAGAAGTTAGGGCCGGTGTTCAGACCAATAGCTAAACCACCGGTTGCTGATCGAGTCCCAGTGAGACTGCCAAATCCCTCTGTTGTCAGTGGGGAGAAAAGGGTATCCACCGAGACCCCGCAAATCGAGCAGAAAGGGACTAGTCGCCGTCCCCCAGTGTCTTCACCCTCTCCCTCTTTGACGCCTCAAGAGGGCAGGGCCAGTGCGGACCAGCCAGGACCATCTAGTTTTGAGAATCTGTACAGCCTAGTGGCAGGAGCATTATCTGCACTAAACAATACCAACCCTAACCTGACTAAGTCATGCCGGCTATGCATGGCCATCAGCTCCCCTTACTATGAAGGGTTTGCCACAAATGCTACCTATTACCAGTCTAGTCTCCATGTCCAATGCACCCTCCAACCTGCTCTGACATTAACTGAGGTCTCGGGGGCTGGCACTTGCGTAGGACACCCACCCTCCTCCCACAGACACCTCTGCACCACCACTAATAATACTAAACTGAACTCGGACGAATACCTGATACCACCTGACGGTTTGTGGTGGGCGTGCTCACAGGGGCTCACCTCCTGCATGTCAGCTCATGTTTTGAGTCAGACCAATGATTTCTGTGTCCTAGTCCAAGTGCTCCCTAAAGTAACATGCCACCCTAACTCGACATTGTCGTGAGGTGGTGACAGCGGTAACATTGGGAATGTTGCTTGCTGCTGGGGTGGCGGCTGGAGTAGGTACAGGGACTACTGCACTCATTCAGGGAGATGCTAAACTGGTAGCTCTTCAAAAGGCTGTAGACCAAGACATTCGAGACTTACAAAAAAGTGTTTTAGACCTACAAGAGTCTCTTACTTCCCTGTCTGAGGTGGCCTTGCAAAACAGGAGGGGCTTAGAACTACTGTTTATGAAGGAAGGAGGCTTGTGTGCTGCTCTAGGGGAAGAGTGCTATTTTTATGTTGATCATTCAGGCGTGGTTAAAAACACCATGAAAAAGTTAGAGGAAAGGCTCAACCAACGGAAAAGGGAACGAGATGCGGCCCAAGGATGGTTTGAAGGATGGTACAATAAGTCCCCTTGGCTAACTACTTTACTTTCCACTATTACAGGCCCCTTAATCATACTTCTCTTAATCCTAACCTTCGGGCCCTGCATTCTCAATAGGCTTCTTCAATTCATCTGAGATAGGTTATCTATCACTCAGGCACTAATACTAACCCAGCAATATCAGAGCCTAAAAACAGAAGATACCACGGAGACAGGTTACGGAAACACGAGTGTCCCCTAAAATTTTAAGATTAAAATTAGTACAAAAAGAAGAGGAGGGAATATAAGACCCCTGCTAAAAGTAAATATTAAAATAATTTTAGCAAGGGTTAAAAAGTTTGGCTGCTGACAGTAGCCATTCCTTAAGATAACTGTGTCTCCACCTGCCTGCAGAATAACCTTGGGAAACTGCCTTGTGAAACTGCTCTGTGTAACTGTCTCACGCGATAACATTTGCAGGAGTCCGGAAAAGAGTTACAATAAGGTTCTGTACTGCCATCCTCGTCCTTGCTTGCTTCAGCTGATAAGAAGAAACTGCCCACGACCCCCTTCCTAAGCCCCTTACCTAGCAACCATTAACTTACCCAATAAAATGCTAGTGTAACCTGTAGCTTGCCCAATAGAGTTGTAACACAATTAAGTATGCTAATACTGTGGTTTTTAGTTTTAAATACTCTGTAAAGCTATTGTTCGGGGCCGCTCTCTCTCCCTGCACCCTACCAGAGGGTGCTGCTGAGACGGCCCATTTGCAAATGAAATAAACTTTCCTCTTGCCTTTGCATCGATTGGAGTGGAGTCTGTGTTTCTGGGGTCCGGTTTGTGGGACGCCTGCTTAAGGGGTCTTACAATAGAAAGCGGGGAGCTGAGAAACTGGTTGGAGACTTGTAGCTCGATGTTCATTTCTGAGAAGTCCTTGGAAATGACCACAATGAATGTTAGGTCCACAGCCATTTTTTATCAGTGAGCTCTCTGACAAGTTTTCCTTATATCAGGCTTGAATTCAGTCCTTGAAACCTTAGGAACATGTTCCATGACTCAACCATCATGCTTCACAGTGATAAACAAGATCACTGTATTCAGAATCAAGACCATTAAGGAACTCATTAAACAGGCAGCAGCTGGTTTTTAACAAAATTTATGGCATTGGCCGTAGTAAGCCACAGTTTACTAGGCTAATCCTCCGCCTGCGGCACCAGCACCCCAGGTTCTAGTCCCGGTTGGGGCGCCGGATTCTGTCCCAGTTGCCCCTCTTCCAGTCCAGCTCTCTGCTGTGGCCCAGGAGTGCAGTGGGTCCTTGGGCCCTGCACCCCATGGGAGACCAGAAGCACCTGGCTCCTGGCTTTGGATCAGCATGGTACACCAGCCTTAGTGGCCATTTCAGGGGCAAACCAATGGAGGGAGGACCTTTCTCTCTATCTCTCTCTCACACTGTCTAACTGCCTGTCAAAAAAATAAAATTTATGGCATCACATTGTTGAGGTACTGCAATTGCACACAGAGAATTTCTTGGTGCATGGTTTATTGGCAAATGATTAAATCACCCAAAGCAAGATACTGGCAATGCACCTTTCTTATTAATTTTTGCTTTGTTATTATTTTTAGATTTTAATTAATTTTTAACAGTCAGTATAGTTCATAGATGAAATCTAATAAAAGGATGAAATTTTACTTCTCCCTCCCTTCCTTCCCCTCTTTTCTCTTTCTTTTTTCTTTCTTTCCTTCCTTCCTTTTTCCTTCTTTCTTTTGTGGCTTTTGAGATAACGTATTTTTTCTTGGGCCTGTTCCTGTGGAATGCATGAAATCTCTTTTCTTTACAGTGATAAAAAACTAAAAACAAAGGTGTTTACATTTAAAAAAATTGCATTACAGCCATGGCTTAATGCTTCACCAAGGAACAACTTTAACCAGTAAAAGGCAAAAGACTAGTTCAGAGAGACTATAGGCAATGGTATAAATAATAATTGAATGGAAAACTGAGCAGTTCACCCATATACAGAAAATTTTGAAGCAATCACAGATCATTGAACCTATAGTAATATAACTTTCTTAACCACTAGTTTAAAAAAAAGCATAAAACAAGGTTTAATAAAAATATTTGCAGGGCTGGTGCTGTGGTATATTAGATAAAACTGCTATATATATATTAATGTTAACCATCACAAAATATGCCAAACACCAGAGTAAGGGAAAGGGTTTATTGGGGAACACCCAACAGACCGGAGTGAAGGGGTGGCAAAGGAAAAAGAGACTGTGTGTCTGGGATGGGGGTCTAATATAGTTTTTCCAGGGGGTGGGCTGTGAGGTTGACTGTGGACAGGGGTTCTGATGTGGGTAGGGTGGCTGGGACCAGGTTATCTTGAGAGAGGAATAGTAAAAAGGGAGGCAAAGGTGAACTGGAGGACACGGCCATAGTCTGAAGGGTAAAAACCACCTGAGCACCAAAACGGTAGAGTGTGTCTCTCCACAAGAGGGAGGTGGGGCAATGAGGTATAACAAGGAAAGAATGGGAGAAGGGTAACATATTAATTAGGCAGAGCAGTTTGGGAGTCTGTTAAGGTCTATAAGGCTTTTCTGTACTGCAGTCAAAAACAATGAAATCCAGTCATTTGCAACAAGATGGAGGAATCTGGAAAACATTATGCTGAGTGAATTAAGCCAGTCCCAAAGAGAAAAATATCATATGTTCTCTCTGATCAGTGACAACTAACTGAGCACGAAAGGGGAAATCTATTGAAGTGAAATGGAAACTATGAGAAACAGAGACTTGATTAGCTTTTGTCCTGACTGTTGATGTACAATGTAATACTTTATCCATTTTAGTATTTTTTTTGTTCTAGTACTGGTGGTTGAACTCTGTAATAAACACACAATTATTCTTAGGTGTTTAAATTTTAACTGAAAAGTGATCCCTGTTAAATATATGAGTGGGAATAAGAGAGGAGGAGATGTACAATTCGGGACATGCTCAATTAGACTTGCCCCAAATGGTGGAGTTAGAAATGTGCCAGGGTATTCCAATACAACCCCCTCAAGGTGGTATGTACCAATGCCATTTCACTAGTTCATGTGATCAATTTCAGTTCACAATTGATCACACTGATAGGTCTAAGAGTCAAAGGGATCACACAATCAAGACTAGTGTCTGCTAATACTAACTGCTAGAATCAAAAAGGGAGAGAACAATACATCATCGGAATTGGGATACACAGTAGACTCATAGAATGGCAGATGTCCTAAATAGCACTCTGGCCTCAGAATCAGCCCTTAAGGCATTTGGATCTGCCTGTAGAGCCTATGAGAGCATTTTAGGCATATAAAAAAAGAAGACCTAAATGAAAGATCTCTGTGAGTGAGATCCCAGTGGAAAGAACGGGGCCATCAGAGAAGGAGGTACCTTTCTCTGAAGGGAGGAGAGGACTCCCACTTTGACTATGACCCTGTCAGAATAAGATCAAAGTCAGTGAACTCAAAAGGCCTCCATAGCCTTGGCAATTCATGACTAGAGCCTGGGAAGATTACTGACGCCATAAACAAGTGTGTCAAATTATTCAATCAATAATAGGAGTCACTGTGTATTTACTTCTGATGTGGGATTTGTCCTTAATGGGTTGTCCAATGTGTAGTGATGCTATAACTAGTACTGAAACAGTATTTTTACACTTTGTGTTTCTGTGTGGGTGCAAACTGATGAAATCTTTACTTAATATATACTAAATCGATCTGTATATAAAGATAATTGAAAATGAATCTTGATGTGAATGGACTGGAAGAGGGAGTGGGAGATGGGGGAGGTGCGAGTGGGAGGGAAATTATGGGGGGGAGGAAGCCATTGTAAAATTTATATTTACTAAATAAAAAAAATTTTTTTAAAAAGAGACTGTCTTTCCAATGAGAGATTTTATTGCTGACACACCAGGGTTTTTTTATTTTTTTTATTTTTTTTACTTTTTTTATTTTTGACAGGCAGAGTGGACAGTGAGAGAGAGACAGAGAGAAAGGTCTTCCTTTTGCCGTTGGTTCACCCTCCAATGGCCACCGTGGTAGCGTGCTGCAGCCGGCGCACTGCGCTGATCCGATGGCAGGAGCCAGGTGCTTCTCCTGGTCTCCCATGGGGTGCAGGGCACAAGCACTTGGGCCATCCTCCACTGCACTCCCTGGCCACAGCAGAGAGCAGGCCTGGAAGAGGGGCAACCAGGACAGGATCCGTGCCCCGACCAGAACTAGAACCGGGTGTGCCGGCGCCACAAGGTGGAGGATTAGCCTAGTGAGCCGCGTCGCCGGCCTAGGTTTTTTTATTTTTTATCACACTACTCATCAGCATGCTCATTGAGGTCAATACACTTATCAATATTAATATACTTATGCATCTATACTATTTAATACACTTGTCAATAAACTTGACACCACTACTTAACCATGGCTTAACTACTTAACTTAGCTACTTAGCTTAACGTAACTACTTAGCTTAACATAACTACTTATCTTCTACTTAATTTACTTACTGTAATACTTAACTATTAGAGTAGCACAATCTCCTTAATGACTAGAGGGCTATGGAATCAATACCATTAATATCAATATCAATAATACAACTTGAACTTATTCATTAATCCACAGATCACAGTATACAGTTAAAGTAATTTTGAGGGCTATCCAATTATAATAGTGTATGTACATCAAGGTCTCTAAAATTATTTGAAGATACCTTGCATAGGGTCAAAACTTAGGGTCAAAGCATAGTTATATTATATTACACATGACTAACACTACTTGTAAAAGCTGTGTTTTCTTTTTTTTTTTTTTTTGACAGGCAGAGTGGACAGTGAGAGAGAGAGACAGACAGAGAGAAAGGTCTTCCTTTTTGCCGTTGGTTCACTCTCCAATGGCTGCTGTGGCCGGTGCATCTCACTGATCCGAAGCCAGGAGTCAGGTGCTTCTCCTGGTCTCCCATGCGGGTGCAGGGCCCAAGGACTTGGGCCATCCTCCACTGCCTTCCTGGGCCATGGCAGAGAGCTGGCCTGGAAGAGGGGCAACTGGGATAGAATCTGGCACCCCAACCGGGACTAGAACCCGGTGTGCCGGTGCCGCAAGGTGGAGGATTAGCCTGTTAAGCCATGGCGCCGGCCAAAAGCTGTGTTTTCAAGGCTCATATCATGGTCACGACTAAGAGTGTCAGTGTTCAAGGTCCAGAGGACCATGTCTCGGCAGAGACAGATCTTGGGTCAGTCACTTACAGGCAGGAAGTCATGGGAAGGCTGTCACTCTGGGCAGTAGGCTCAAAGTTACCAGGTGGACGGCCAGGCGAGAAGTTGGGGAGGTCCCCTGCTGAGAGGCCTGGTCCAGCTCTGTGGACAGGTCTGGCAGCAGGCTGATAAGGACTCCAGGCAATGCTGTGAGGCGGTATCCTGGCTGGTCAGGCACGGTGGCAAGGCAGCAATGCAGCAGCTCTACTGGCCTCTTGATCCTGTTGTCACCTTGTGCTGTGTAGCAAAATCTAGTGAGCTGGCTCTTCAGCTCCAAGTGCAAGGAGATCCAGAGGTTCACATGCACTGGGCCCATGCACACACACACACCCACAGGCAGTGGAGTTACAGCTCAGGGACAGCTCTCCAGGTTGGCTTGTGCCATTACCTGCTCCATGCAGAGTAACGGGCTGCCTCTTCAGCTCCAGATGTGTGGAGATCCAGAGGTTCACACATACCAGGCCATGATCCCCAAGAGTATGGAGAGTGGTGCAAGGGCTTCCCCTTTTTATCCTCATTTTCCAGCAGTCCTCCAGCTTGCCATCCTCCAACTTATTGTCCAATCAATGCTGTTCTCACCTTTCTTGCAGTTGTTTGAACGGTCCAGTCAGTGTGGGTAGGAGGGCATTGTCCATAGCACACTGTTATCTGACTGACCAGAGATGTCTGCTTGGTGTGATTAGGGGTGTCTACCTAACAGCTGTTAGGCATTGCCTCAGCTCCTGACTTATTATGAATAATTCCACTTTACTTTTATTTTGTGGCCAGTGGTAACTTTTTAACTCAATGTTTTACTGTGGTGTTTCCACAGTTCACCTCCTTTCCAAGTAAGCAGTGATCAGTGACTCTTTTTGAGACTTATGTGGGTTTCCCCATAGTTCAGTCTGTTGAAATCTTTACTTAGTATAAACTAAGTTGATCTTCTGTATATAAAGATAATTGAAAATGAATCTGGAGGAAGAATGGGATGGGAGAGGAAGTGGTAGTTGGGTAGGTTATAGGTGGGAGGGAGGTTATGGGGGGAAAGCCACTATAATCTAAAAGTTGTACTTTGGAAATTTATATTTATTAAATAAAAGTTTTAAAAAAAGGTTTCCTGGTAGAATATGGATGTCCTTAATGGACTTATAGGGAGTGCTACCTGGAATTTTATGACTTCTAGTTATTTATCCTGAAGATGATGTCTTCTTAAACAGTAGCTTGAATCCCTGGGAGGCTTTACATGAGCAATTATTCTCACTATTTTCAGGCAAAGGGTTGTCTTATATAGTCACATATTCAGGGACTGAAGAGATCCAGACTTATACTCTAGCATGATGGGTCCAGCCATCATGGCCTACAACATTTACTGCAGAAGTAATGGATAGATAGCATGAAAGGTACCTTCCAGGATTCAGAGAGAGAAGGAAAGTGGCTAAAGAGGACTTTTATTAATACCAAGTCTCCAGGATTGAATTTCAGCCTTCTAAAGTTCTAAGCAGTTTTTCAGGCAATTGCAAAAGAGTTTATTGGAACATAGCCAATTTGACTACAAATTTAACAAAATTAATGATTTGCTCTGTATTAGATCATTAGCAAGAAAGTTTTACCATATCACTTCTTTAAAGAGCTTAGGCCTAAATCTGAAGGGAGCAGTTTTAATGTGAATTTTTGTTATCAGTTTCAGATTTACTGAGGGAGGTGATTCTTCTGAGATAGCCTCCTCAGATGTCATTAAAGGATATCATTTGTCTTTTCTACCTTCACTGAGGTTTGGGATCATCATGCACAACAGAGATGGTATTGTAGTTAACATTCCCCTCCAAAGGCCAGTTTTCTGATGCAAAACTATTGGGCATTTTTTTAATTTAACCTCTGCGGTTCAAGGCTGGTGCTGTGGCATAGCAGGTTAAGTTGCCATCTGCAGTGCCAGCATCCCATATGGGCACTTGTTCCTGTCCCAACTGCTCCATATGCAACCCAACTCCCTTCTAATACACTGCAAAATCAGTGAAAGATGGCCCAAATGATTGGACCCCAGTACCCACATGTGAGACCCAGAATAAGCTCCTAGATCCTGGCTGTGGACTGGCTCAGCCCTGGGCATTGATCCACGTGGGGAGTGAACCAGCAGATGAAGTATCTGTCTCTATCTCTCCCTTTTTCTATGTAACTCTACCTTTTAAATAAATAAATAAATAAATAAATAAATAAATAAATAAATAAATCTTTTTTTAAAAGAATAAGCTCTGGGGTAAAGGAATCTTAATGTCTAAGGATACATTTCAAAAGAATGTTGGGTTCCAAGATGGCTGAGTAGGGAGGGAGCTTACTGCTCTAGTCCAGGAGAAGATATTTTTTAAAAAGTGGAGATATCATGGTCTCAGGGAAGAGTTATGGAAAAAAATGGCAGAGGAAACTCTACCAAAAGTAGAGGGATGCAGTGGACCTACCTGGGGGGAATGGGTGCCCATGGTTCAGGACTCCAATAGCTGAGAGCCTATGCACCAGTGCTGGAAAGTGAGGTGAGAGAAGACTGCAGTAGCCCATGTCAATGGTGAAAAACGACAGAAAGAGTCTAGAGAGAATAAAGCTTAAAGCTTCATGGGGAAAAGTGTATCAGCCAAACTAGAGGAGAAAATAAAGGATGGGATGGACATGTTTCCCTCCATTACTTTACAAAGGTGTACTGTTACAAGCCGACAGAGCAGGTGCCATTTTGAACATACATAACAGCTGTTCCCTGCCACTAGCTGAGAAGAGACTCCTGACTCTGGTGGGGAGAACTAGCAAGAAGCTAGGAGCTTGTGAATATGTGAAGCTTCTGAACTGAAACAGGAAAAAACTGAAGAATATTGGAGGAATCACAATGTGGCTGAGACTTTGAGAAATCTCACTGGGAAATGCCACAAGCTTGGGGATTTCTGGTTACCTGGTGAGAGATATTGTTGGAGAATCTGAACTTATACTGAGGACTGCACAGATCCTTTTTGTGGTCCTTGGGACAGAGAAGATGAATATTTTACCCACTGGGGCTAGCACACAGGCAGTGGTCTCCACTGAGGAGAGGAGCTCAGCTGAACAGGATGTACCTCCCTTCTGATTTAACAAAATAAAGAGACAGAGAGAGAGAGACAGAGACAGAGACAGAGACAGAGAGACAGAGAGAGACAGAGAGAGAGACAGGTTGAGATTTACTATGCCAAACTTGAATGTGTCACTGTAGGCATAGCTTTAAGCCTGGAGAACTGAACAGAGTGTTTTGGCCACACCCACTTCAAGCCTCTAGAGATTCACTGAAAGCAGACTGTCCACTTATCTACAGTTTAGTACAACAATAAAATATTTCAAAGCAAGAAAAAAAAGAAGAAACCAATGAGTATCTTCCCAAATATACAATGCACAAAGCCAAGAAACAAGAGTAAGGAAAACAACATGATGCTTCAAAAGAACTTTACAATACATACTAGGTTGTGAAGACAATGAGATAGAAAAAATGCAAGATATGGAATATGGTAGAATGAGGTGAAAAGGTCATGACGAGAGGCCACTGAGGTGAAAAAGTCATGCCAAGATGGCCGCTGACATCGGAAACTGCCTGGCAACAGGCCATAATTGGATGGCTTCGGAAACCACATGACAACACAGGAAACCACATGACAGCAGAGCCTGACTGACAGCAGGCCATGATTGGATGGTTTCAGAAACTGCCTGGCAACAAGAGCCTGACTGGCAACAGGCTGGGACTGGATGGCTTTGGAAACTGTCTGGCAACAGGCTGTGATTGGTTGGGGCATAGACAGCCCCTTGACCAGATCGGCTGGTCTTGGCTATATAAGCTGTTGTATCACCTGAAATAAACGAGTCTGCGGGCTGCTCGCCTCAAGCCTGCTTTCGCCTGACTCCCGGGGTCTGTGTGGTGACTCCGCACCTCCTGCCCCCACCATGCTCCTCCTCTCAGAAAGGAACCCACTGCAACATTGTTGAGAAATCAACTGCAACAATGGAACTCAAAAAAATTGATCATAAAATTACACAGAAGTAATCAAGAGCAAGTGCATGAACTACAGAAATCCAATTCAGGACATGAAAGAAAATTTCCTGACATTGAGATCTTAGTGAGGAATCAAAATGGAATGAAGAATTCAATAGAACATGACATTGAGATCTTAAAGAGAAATCAAAATGAAATGAAGAATTCCATAGAACAAATAAAAAACACAGAGGAGAGGCTTAAAAAAATAATCAGTGAGGCAAAAAGACACAATATTGGACTTAGAAGACAGAGCACAGGACAGTATACATTCAAACGAAAGACAAGAGAGGAAAATAAAAAACTAAAAAAAACTGTTGGGAATCTACAGGATATTATTAAAAAAACACCATTTGGGTTCTAGGAGTTCATGAAGGCATGGAGAGGAAGGACTAGGAGGCCTCTTTGATGAAATAACAGCAGAAAACTTCCAAGAGAGAAATAAAGGGATGTCCAAGTTCAGGAAGCACACAGAACACCCAATAGACATGACCAGAAAAGATCCTTGCCATGACACATTGTAATCAAACTCACCGCAGTGAAACATAAAAGATTCTAAAATGTGCAGGAGAGGAACACCAGATTACTTTCAGAGGATCGCAGTAGAATTTCCGTTAGAAACCCTGAAGGCTAGGAGAGAATGATGAGATACATATAGTCTAAGTCTTAAGAGAAAAAACTATCATCTCAGAATATTAAACCATGCAAAACCCTCATTTGAGAATGAAGGTGAAATCAAGACTTCATACCAAACAGAAATTGAAAGAATTTGTCACCATCCATCTAGCCCTGGAAAAGATCCTTAAGGAAGTGTTGCTCACAGAAGCACAGAAACATGGTCATCATTATGAAAAAGGTAAGGAACAACATATCTCAGTGTAAGATCAAAGGAAATTCAAAGTATAAATTGGGAATACTTTTGGGGAAAATGGCAGGGCAAGTTCATTACTTACCAATAATCACCTTGAATGTAAATGGCCTCAACTCTCCAGTTAAAAGACACAGGCTGGCTGAATGGATTAAAAAACAAAGCACATCTATTTGCTGCCTACAAGAAACACTTCTCACCAACAAAGACACACACAGACTGTATATTCATGTAATTCATTTAGCTATAAGTTAAAAGGCATTGGGCAAAGATTTCACACACAAAAAAAATTGGAACAAGAACCTCCAAAATTCACCTTCCAATGATTAATCTTGAGGGAAGTCTCAAGTTTTATGATGTTCTGTAGTCTCATAAAAGGTTAAAGCAGGCTTTTAAAAAGTTTTTAAAAAAGGTTAAAGAAAGGAAATGCTTAATGAAGAAAAAATTTAAGTACTTCTCTGACAATCCAGGAACCAGAACTGATATTTGATCAGAGTGCACTGTGGCTTCTTCTTTGCAGAATTGACCTCTGGAAGACCTTCAAAGAAAATTTTCAGTTCAAAACATTTGATGAAGTTGTTATAAGAGTTATTGCCTCAAAGAGCTCTGATATTCCTTCAGGGCCTACTGGCAACATAAAGTCCATTAACACATGACTTCCTTTTATTTGTGCTAATCCTTCTAGCAAGTAGTTTCTTTGCCCTTATCTCCTTCATGAACAAACTTTCCCTTTCTTTCTTCCCTGGCTGACTGCAAAATTTTCAAATATTTTTGCTATGTTCCTTTTTACTCATTATTCTCACTGGAAATTTCAAGATAAGGGCAAAAATGAGCCAACCAAGTAAAAACTACAATTTATTGCCACTTTGTAACAAATACTGTAGGAGTTAGTTGGAGTCTTCTGTACTCTGGCTGCTTGCTTGCCTGCTATGCTCCCCTGGAATTGATGACCTCCTGCCCCCTCACCAGCTCCCCTGGGATTTATGGCCCGATGCTTCTGGCCAGTTCTTCCCTGTGCCATCCCCTTTGTGTGGCCTTCCCGCCACATAATGTATATGGTCTTTACGTTTAAATGAACCAATGAACATGTCAGTTCCCAATACCTTGCCATATAGAGAGTAAGAAGGTAACCTATGTAGGAGATGACCTGCACCCTTGTAAGTGTTAGGCTATAAAAACCTCTCTTATACAATGAAAGGGCCTTTTGCCTGTGCACTGCTAAAGGGCTGTGTGCGAAAGGGGGTCCCAGCTGGCTGGTAAGAAATAAACCTCTGATTTTGCATCGCAAATGTACCTTGTGCATTGATTGAGAAATTCGGAGTCAACATATGGGGGCTCGTGCAGGATTGTTCCAGTTGATGCACAATTCATAGTGTGGGAGGTTTATCCAAATTTTTATGGAGCTCCATCAGAGGTCACAGGCACCAGGTAGGTTTGCAGAGAACAGGGGCATAGGGGTGAGGTAACAGGCAGACTTGCTGGAGAGCCTCCCCCTACAGGTCTGGGTGGGATGAGGTAACAGGCAGACTTGCTGGAGAGCCCATCCCAATCAACAAGGAGACGTCTCCGTTGAGCTGGTCCTCGGTGTAGATGGAAGGTGACCGAGGAAAATCTGTACTGGAAAGGAATTTTGTGTTCTCTAGGTGAATCTTTTGGTACCAGTTTATGAGGGTCATTCCCCCAAATCAGTGACTCTTGCATGGCAGGCAAGAGTTCCTCCTAGACCCGGTGCAGACCATCTGGGCAATTTGTTATTTTGCAGCTGCAATTTTGTATCTGTGTGTCTTCTGTGTTGTGTGTTAATACTAACCTTTCTTAAAATGGGATAACATGCAAGCTCCCCTCTCCCCCTTGTTACCAACCCTTTTTCTGAGCTCTGATCTAGGGAGAATGACCTGTCTGTAGTGGTGAAGAAAGGTAAGTTAATAACACTGTGGTGCAGAGTGGCCCGCTCTTGGAATCAGATGGACAGCTGAAGGGAGTTTTGATTTGATCTTGCTGACCAAAGTGAAAGAAAAGCTTCTATCAGATGAGGGGAGGGAGAGTACAGACCAACCTACCTATGTTCTGGTGTGACAGGATCTAGTACAGAAAACCACCAGTGTGGTTGAAGCACTTTGGGCTGTCGGGAGGAGAAACAAAAGTTTTGGTGGCACAGGAAGAGAGAAAATCACTAGAGGAAAAGAAGCCTAAACAAGGGAAGAGAGAAACAGAGGTTCTACCAGACTCAAACTTGTATCCAAATTTGGTAGACTTGGACCTTGACAAAGGGCAGAACCCACTCCCCTGGTAAGGTACCTGTCTGGTGTCTGTAATGGAAGAGAGTACATAAGCGCCTGCGGCTACAGAGCTTGACTGAGTCCTAACCTGCAATTTCCTGGTGGAGAGCGGCCAGGGGTGAAGCGGTCACAGTCTGGATCAGTGCCTGTTCTGGAGGTCTTTGTCTCATGTTTTACATGACCAGGGGGCACCCATTATGGAAAAATTCCATTCAGAACCAACTGTTCTAAACTGTATGATAAAAGCTTTAAAAGGGTTGCAAGCATAAAACTATGTTCTAAGTAAAAGAGAGACATTTTAAACTTTTAACTCTCTTTGGTTTGTGGTATGCTAACTCTGTAAGACCCCTGCTAAAAGTAAATATTAAAATAATATTATAGTAAAGGGTTAAAAAGTTTAGCTGCTGACAGTAGACATCCCTTAAAATAACTGTGTCTCCACCTGCCTGCAAAATAACCTTGGGAAACTGCTCTGTGTAAATGTCTCTCGTGATAACACTTGCAGGAGTCCGGAAAAGAGTTGCAATAAGCTTCTGTGACCATTGTATAAACTTACCCCTTCCCTCGCTAAAATCGCAACAAGAGTTTGCCCTTCAAAATAGCTAATCACCAAACGCCCCGCATACATATGTTAATCAGGTGGGTATTTTTTTTAAAACTCCTGTAACGCCTGCTCTGGGCTCTCTCCCTCTCTCGACCGCCTGTGGTGCTGGGGAGCCCATTTGCACAAACGCCTAATAAAAATGCTCTTGCTCTTGCATCTACTGGGCTGGAGTTTTGGGTCTTTCGGCGACCTCCCGAGCGTGTTGGATTCCCAGATTTGGGGTCCTTCAACTCCACCCCTTTGCTGCGAATGAAAGGGGGATGAAAGGTGAGCCTGTCAGCATGGGGCAGTGGTACTTAAAAGTCTCCTAAATCAAGTTAACAGTCTCACCCCAGGCCCCTGGCCCACCCATCTTGCTGCTGCCTGAACAACTCTGTTTCAGAGATGGTACCAAGTATCTGACCGCTGACTGCGTACAGCTTGGGACACTTGTTTGGTGAAAGTCTAGGCTCAAATTCAACTTATTGTCTAGGGAGACATATTTGATAAATAACAATCTCATACATAAAATTGCTATAGTTATGGCTATTATGAGAATTTGGTAAACTGTAACTAAATATCAAATGGTAAATGTAAAATGGTAAAATGTAACTAAATATTTAAATTTTAAAAAATTTCAATTCAAAACCAAGAGGGCCACTATTTTAAAAATTGTTTTTGCTGTGTAATCTGCCAGGTTTGTTTTGTTACTGGGTTTAGCAGGTCCAGCAAGGTAACAATGGGGAATCAGAGCTTTATTATGGCCTCTAAGGTGGACATCACCAAGTTAAAGAGAAAAACTTTTTGATTTAATTTAAGAGGAGTCTATAAAGGGACAACTTTCAATGTAAAATAACTGTCAGAGGCCACTTTGCATCTAAGATAAGGGCAGAGTGTAAGACACCTTATGCAGGCGTCCCACAAACCGAACCCCAGAAACACAGACTCCACTCCAATCGATGCAAAGGCAAGAGGAAGTTTATTTCATTTGCAAATGGGCCGGCTCAGTAGCACCCTCTAGTGAGGTGCAGAAAGAGAGAGAGCGGCCCCGAACATCAGCTTTACTGGATATTTAAAGCTCAAAACCACAGCATTAGCATATCTAGTCGTGTTAAAGTTCTATTGGATATGTTAATGGTTACTGGGTAAGGGTTTGGGATGGGGGTAGCACGGGCAGTTTCTTTTTATCAGCTTAAGCAAGCAGGGCGGGGGTGGCAGTAAGACCTTGGTATGTCATAACAGGATATGGGTTGGGGAAATTCCGTTCTCCCCTGTTCTCTAAAGATATCATATTTTTGTAAGCTTAGCCAACTCATACAGAAGCAAGAAAAATGCGGTTAGCCTTGATTCCTGTTAGTCCTAGTTCCTCCATTTTGTCTCAACTTTGTCTTTTCATTCCCTCCTCTTGTTTTTGGCCAATTTTAATCTTAAAATTTAGGGGACACTCGTAGTTTTATAACCTGTCTCCGTCGAATCTTCTGTTTTTAGGCTCTGGTACTTGTAGGGAACCAGACCGGAGGAACCGTGCCCCTAAGATGGCGCCGACTCCCTGCTTCCGGGTTCTTCCTCATCTCAGGGAGTTCCCGCTCTTGCTCGCTCCTTCCCGCCTTAGATTTCCCGCTCTAGCTCGCTCCTTCCCGCCTTGCCACGAGATTGTCCTATCCCCGCGCTTCTAGCCTATCACCTGATTTGTGACGTGTATTGTGCATATAAACCCTTGCTACGCGGGTGTAAGGGAAGTTCCTGCCCAGAAGAGATCGAAGCTGGATCTCCTGCTTGCCGAGCAATAAAGGAACCCCGTGCAAAGTGTTCGGTCTCTGTCTCTTGCTGGACGAGGACGGCGCCGAGCAGCTGGTGGCCCGTACGGGGAGCTTCCTCTACGTTGCCCGGTAAGTAGAAGGTAAGCGAGGTCAGTCTTACCGTCTGGGCCCCGCGAGTGAGGTATATCTCGTGGTTGGAGGGTGGACGCACCCTAAGATAGCGGACGTGTTTCCCCGCTTTAAACTGAAAGAATAGCGGACGTGTTTCCCCGCTTTAAACTGAAAGAATAGCGGACGTGTTTCCCCGCTTTAAACTGAAAGAATAGCAGACTTGTTCCCCCGCTTTAAACTGAAAATAAGATAGCGGACGTGTCTTCCCGCTTTAAACTGAAAATGGGAAATTCATCTAGCCATTCAATGTTGCTTAATCCGTTAAAAGCATTATTGCGTAGCAAAGGGATTAAGGTTTCTAAGACCACACTTGTCAGGTTCCTTGGAAGTGTTGATTTCTTTGCGCCGTGGCTCACCCACGAGGGCCAAATAACTCTTGAGTCTTGGGAGAAATTAGGAAAGGATCTCCGGCGCACAGTTAACGATCCCCAGGAACCCGATATCGACCCCGTTGTTCTCCCCTTATGGGAACTACTGCGGGCGTGCCTCCAAGAGGAGAGGTCGGTGGGAGCGGACCGCCCGACTCTTACGGCGGTTCGCGAGGCTCTCGAGGAAGTTCGTTCTCAGAGCTCGGACGGCGCCCGGGACCTCATACAATTTAAGGACACGGGATGCCAGACTTCCTCACTGGCCTCAGGCTCCGAATGTGGCTCCGCCTCCTCTGAGTCTGAGGGGGAAGGGGACGGCGATCCTAAATCCCCGCCTCCTACGTATGCGCAGCTGCGGCAAAAGTTAAAAGATGCCTGTTTACGCCCTCTAGTGCCTACGGCTCCTCCTATCGATGTCGTGCCCGCCCATCAGATTAAAGACGCAGCGCCTCCTACTGGCGGTCATGTAGGCGTGCCTCAGCCCCATCTAACACCCGTGCCGCCATGGCCATTAAACGTCCCAAATGTGCCACCTTTTTCAGGCAGACAGTTTCATCAACAAGCCTGGAAACAGTTGCGAACTGGCGCTCCCGCTGCCCCCGCTCAGGCTTACCCTGTTTTGGCTTTGGGCACGCGAGAGGCCCGGCACGAACCATTGGACATGACAGTATTAAAACAACTTAAGGCTGCGGTCCATGACTATGGACCCACAGCCCCATTCACATTGTCACTCCTTGAATCAGTCGGCCAGTCCATTTTAACACCTAGCGACTGGACCCAATTGGCTCGGGCCTGTTTAAGTCCAGGCGGCTTTCTTTTGTGGCAATCTATGAATACAGAGTGCTGTCATGACCAGGCAGATGAAAATGCTGAGGACGGCCACCCTACGTGGAATGCTGATATGCTTTTAGGGCGTGGACCTTATCAGGCTGACCAGACCCAATTCCCTAGACAAGTATACAGGCAAATTTCCAACTGTGCCCAACGTGCGTGGAGGCAGGCGTCCAATCCAAGTGACTCAGCTAGCCACCTCACCAAGATCGTTCAGGGCACGGCCGAACCCTTCGCTGATTTTGTCGCTCGCATACTTGAGGCTGCGTCGCGTATTTTCCCTTCCGAGGTTGACGTTCAGCCACTGGTCAAACAAATTATTTTTGAGCAGGCTAATAAAGAGTGCAAAAACATTCTTCGACAATATAGACATAAATCTCTGGACTCCTGGTTAAAATACTGCAGAGATACCGGTGGGCCACTTACTAATGCGGGCCTAGCTGCGATGCTGGCAAAAGTCAAAGAAAACAGTCCAAAATCTAAATCGACCCGACCCCCCATATCTTCAGGACTTTGCTTCCAATGTCATCAACCGGGTCACAGAAAACGCGATTGCCCCAATCTCAGCCATGGGTATTCCACGGCACAGCCTTCAGGCATAGAGCCTTGTCGCCGTTGCCGCAAGGGCCCTCATAGGGCAGAGGTATGCCGTTCTGCTTTCGATATCGATGGCAACCCACTTACAGGTAGCGCCCAGGGGCCAAAAAACGGCCAGAGGGGGCTCCCCAACCCAGCGAGGAGCCCCCAAAATCAAATCTACTCTCAGGTTCCACCTCCCGTGTCTGCGCTACACCCAGTGCACCCTCAGCCCGTGCCACTCACGGGTCCGCAGGCCTGGACCTCCGCGCCACCTCCCCTCTCCTCTTAACTCCGGAGATGGGGGTACAATTAGTGGAGAGCGACTGCTCCGGTCCTCTGCCCCCGGATTCGGTTGGATTAGTGTTGGGTCGGTCCTCCGCCGCCCTCCGAGGGCTAGCTGTGATCCCCGGGGTAGTTGACTCTGATTTCACTGGTAAAGTAAAGATCATGGTTCAGGCCCCTCAGGGACCTTTAGTAATCAATCCTGGAGACCGTATCGCACAAATGTTATTACTGCCCAGTCTTCACTCTTTAATCCCAGCTAAAAACCACGTTCGCGGCGCTGGTAACTTTGGGTCCTCTGGCATTAATTTTACCGGCTTACATATGCTTTTAAATGAACGTCCCACTTTAGTGTTGCAGATTAATGGCAAGGACATTAAGGGACTTTTAGACACAGGAGCCGACAAATCCATTATAGCAACAAAGGACTGGCCTAGTACATGGCCTACAAATGTGGCGGAACAAACCTTGCAAGGACTTGGTTTTGCTCATTTCCCAAAAATCAGTGCAGCCTTGTTGTCATGGCAGGATAGCGAGGGTCATAGAGGACAGTTTTCTCCATTCATTTTACCTCTACCCATTTCCCTTTGGGGGAGAGACGTCCTGGCCGAAATGGATGTTGCTTTGGTCACCACTTCCCCTGCAGTACGATCTATGCTACAAAATATGGGTTACGTCCCAGGCAAGGGACTCGGTGTCCAGCTCCAGGGCCACCCTTCCCCCATTGAACCAAAACAAAGACCAAGTAAAGTTGGCCTGGGTTTTTCCTAGGGGTCACTGTTTCGCCTCCTAAACCAGTGGAGCCTTTACCCATCTCGTGGCTAACGGACGTACCCGTCTGGGTTCCACAGTGGCCCCTATCTCAGGAGAAACTGGAGGCAGTCAACACTCTGGTCTTGGAGCAGGTCAACGCTGGTCATTTGATCCCATCCACCTCTCCATGGAATACGCCTATTTTTGCCATCCGCAAAAAATTAGGTCAATGGAGACTCTTACATGATCTTAGGGCAGTCAACGCACAGATGCAGCCTATGGGCCCTGTGCAACGTGGTCTTCCTCTGCTTTCGGCACTTCCCAACCAATGGCCTGTTATTGTAATAGATCTTAAGGATTGTTTCTTTTCCATTCCATTGGACAAAAAGGATACCCCACGTTTTGCTTTTACTGTCCCCACCCAGAACCAGGAACAACCGGACAAGCGTTGGGAGTGGACAGTCTTGCCTCAGGGTATGACTAATAGCCCCACCATGTGTCAAGTCTATGTAGCCCAAGTACTAAAACCTCTTAGAGACCGATATTCCGACTGCAGGTGCCTACATTATATGGACGACCTACTGTGTGCAGCCCCCACAGCAGAGAGGCTCCTGGCCTTATACAGTACACTCCAACAAGTGCTGGAAGGGGCAGGGCTGCATATTGCACCTAATAAGGTGCAATTGTCGTCTGTAGTTTCTTATCTTGGGGCTATAGTCGCCCCTACTCAAATTAGACCTCAAAAAATTCAAATAAAAATCAATGCTATCTCCACTCTAAATGACTTACAAAAACTTTTAGGGGATATCAATTGGATTAGGCACTACCTTAACATTCCTAATGCTGCATTGCAGCCCCTCTTTAATATACTTAAAGGAGACCCGGATCTTGCTTCCCCCCGAACCTTCACCTCTGAGGCCAAACAAGCACTGTCAATTGTCAACGATGCCCTTAGTAAAGCTGCCCTAAAACGTTGGGACCCTGCGGGAGACCTTACTCTTTGGGTCCTCGACACCCTTAAACAGCCCACCGCGGTCCTATGGCAGGATGGGCCTCTCCTCTGGATCCATCCCTCAATGTCATCTACTAGATCTATTAGTTACTATCCCGTGGCAGTGGCGGAGATAACTCTCCTAGCCATTCAGAGGGCTATCCAACATTTTGGACGCGAACCATCCACCATTGTTGTCCCCTATTCCATGGAACAGGTACGTGTGCTAATCGCTTGTACTGATGCTTGGGCGGTTTTAGTCTGCTCCACTTCCGCAACTATTACAAACAGAACACCCTCTGATCCTTTGCTAACCTTTGTTCAGTCTCACCCAGTTATTTTTCCAAAGTCCACATCCCAAAAGCCCTTACAGGGAGCCCCAGTAGTGTATACCGACGGTTCTAAAACAGGAGTCGGTGCATATGTTGTTTCAGGATCTGTGCCAAAAACATTCCAATTCGCTACTAACTCCCCCCAGGTAACTGAACTTCTTATAGTTAACCAAGTCTTCTCTGATTTCCCCGGACCTGTCAATATTGTGTCTGATTCACGCTATGTGGTTAATTCTGTGTCTATCCTTGAGGCCGCAGGACTAGTCAATTCTTCATCCTCCGTAGCGACAGTTTTCCTCACCCTGCAAAAATCTATTTGGAATCGGTCTGCTCCTTTCTTTATTACTCATATTAGAGCTCATTCTTCCTTACCTGGACCCATGACCACAGGCAATGCTATAGCTGATCAAGCCACACGCCCCATTTGGATACTCCAATTTTCTTCCCCAGAAGAGCAGGCTATCCAGTTTCATTCAGAGTTCCATGTAAACGCAAAAACCCTTGCCGCCAAATTCGGTCTTTCTCGTGCTGCCGCTCGCGATATTGTTCGCCATTGTGCCGCATGCCCTACTTTAACCCCTGTGCCTTCGGTGGGGGTTAATCCCCGAGGATTACTACCAGGACATATCTGGCAGATGGATGTCACCCACATATCCGAGTTTGGGACCTTAAAGTATGTTCATGTGTCAGTTGACACCTGTTCCCAAGTAATTTTTGCTTCTCTGGAGACGGGTGAGCGTACCACCCATGTCATTAATCACTGCCTTGCTGCATGGGCAGCCTGGGGCAAACCAAAAACTTTAAAAACAGATAATGGTCCTGCATACACAAGTAAATCATTCCAAGATTTCTGCACCCGTATGCAGGTACAACATAAAACTGGAATCCCTTATAACCCTCAGGGACAGGCCATAATTGAAAGGGCTCATCGAACCCTCAAGGCTTTTCTCTTAAAACAAAAGGAGGGAATTGCCACGGGCAAAACCCCTCGAATGCGCCTCTCCCTTGCACTGTTTACTATAAACTTTTTGAATTTGACAGATCATTCTATGTCCCCCGCTGAGAGACACATGTTAAAGGAGCCATCTTCACGAGGCTATGTCCGTTGGAAAGATGTCCTCACGGGAAAGTGGTACGGCCCGGATCCGGTATTATGCTGGAACCGAGGCGCGGTCTGTGTCTTCCCACAGGAATCTGGAAGAGAACCTCTCTGGATACCGGAAAGATTGGTCAGAAAAACAGCCCCGCCGCCACAAGATACACCTCTATCACCTACGGACGACATCTCCCCCGAGATAACCGAGATTACCACGCTCTCACAGGACGACAAATTGCAACAAAACAACGAGACGTGAGATGCACCCCTTCCGCTTCTTCATACTGGCAGCGGCTTTGCTCCCTGGCTCTTATGCGGGCTTTAACTCCAACCCCACTGCTTTACTGCAGAACGTAGGCAACCCTTGCGACTGCAAGGGGGGGACCAGCAACACCGTACTGCAGCGTACTCACATCGCCACAGCTGATTGTGGGGACAAAACTGCATATCTGCCCCTCCAGGGGATCCCCGGCCTACCACGCGGCTACATATGGACAATGCCTCCATCAGGCACACACCTTCCTCGAGTTGTCTTGTTCCCCCTCTCATTCATTGGGCTGTATCACCCATCCCTGACGGGGAGCGAAAACTGGGTATGCGAGACCAAAGGTACTGCAGCAGGAGTCCACCCGGGGGTTCCGGGGGTCCTGGGAGAGCATATGCATATGCATGCAGGTTCAATTCCCAGCCTGCCCCAGCAAAAGGGAATAAAAACTGATCCCTAACGGAGACATCAGGGGTTGTGGCCAGGCCCTTGAAGTTCCGTAACTAACGGATCACAAGCACGCTGGGTATGCACCTCTACTCTCTGCCTAGTAAATATTCTCCCGGCCCTCATGAGCCAGGGCCGTCGGGGATGTGATTTGTGCAAAAACAAAAGGAGGGAGATGTAGGGAACCAGACCGGAGGAACCGTGCCCCTAAGATGGCGCCGACTCCCTGCTTCCGGGTTCTTCCTCATCTCAGGGAGTTCCCGCTCTTGCTCGCTCCTTCCCGCCTTAGATTTCCCGCTCTAGCTCGCTCCTTCCCGCCTTGCCACGAGATTGTCCTATCCCCGCGCTTCTAGCCTATCACCTGATTTGTGACGTGTATTGTGCATATAAACCCTTGCTACGCGGGTGTAAGGGAAGTTCCTGCCCAGAAGAGATCGAAGCTGGATCTCCTGCTTGCCGAGCAATAAAGGAACCCCGTGCAAAGTGTTCGGTCTCTGTCTCTTGCTGGACGAGGACGGCGCCGAGCAGGTACTGTTGGGTTAAAATTAGGGCTTGAGTAAAGGACAATCTATCTCGGATGAATTGCAGGAGCCTGTTGAGAATGCAGGGCCCAAAAGTCAGGATTATCAGAAGTATGATTAAGGGGCCTGCAATAGTGGAGAATAAAGTAGTCAGCCAAGGGGATTTGTTATACCATCCTTTAAACCAGCCTTGGGCTGCATCCCGTTCCCTTCTCCTCTGGTTGAGCCTCTCCTCCAGTTTTTTTATGGTGTCCTTAACTACTCCGGAATGGTCAAAGTAAAAGCAGCACTCTTCCCCTAAAGCTGCACACAAGCCCCCCTCCTTCATGAACAGCAGATCTAAGCCCCTTCTATTTTGCAGAGCTACCTCCGACAGAGAAGTAAGGGACGCTTGTAGGTCTAAAACACTTTTTTGCAAATCTCAAATGTCCTGGTCTACAGCCTCCTGAAGGGCAGTTATCCTAGCATTTCCCTGAATGAGTGCCGTGGTCCCCGTGCCTACTCCAGCCGCTACCCCGGCAGTAAGCAATACTCCCAATGTTACCGCTGTCACTACCTCCCTGCAATGCCGAGTCAGGGTAGGGTCTAGGTGGTCTTCTATTTTTTCAGGGGGGTGGTATCTTACCTTAGGGAGCACCTGGACCGCGACACAGAAATCGTTGGTCTGGCTAAGGACATGGGTCGATACACAAGGGGTGAGTCCCTGGGCACATGCCCACCACAACCCGTCAGGCAGTACTAAGTATTGGTTTGGGCTGAGTTTGGTTCCATTGGTTGTGGCACAAAGGTGCCGATGGGAGTCAGGTGGGTTTCCTACACAAGCACCAGTGCCGTTCCCCGAGACCTCAGACAAGGTTAGGGTGGGTTTAAGGAGGCACTTCTG